>NC_089859.1:11389517-11691660 GCF_036373705.1 Amia ocellicauda
AGACCGTACAAGGTCAGTCGCATTGCCAGAGCATCTCCTGTTTGGAACAAGGCACTCAGTGGCAGTGGGTTTCGAAACACAGTAGCCAGCATGGAAGTGTCATGAACAATTGATGAGGATCTGATATTGAATTTTGTGAAGCATACGTTAATGAAATGATATGATGGCGACACATTTGGCATACCACATACATAACTAATACGCACTGAGAGTGACTTATGAGGCCATCCTGATAATGAAGGTGCATCAGAACAAGGAGCAGTCAGCATCTTTTTTTTTCTTATGTTTCCAGAGAAAATGATTAACAGTGTATAATAGTAAATCTACTTTCAGAATGTAAAAGTGTTTTGTCAGCCCAATTTTGACATATAAAGTCAGATTGAGTAGGAAAATTAAGTGTGTTAAATCTTAACTTCTGTGTGGATTCTTGGCAGAAACCAACTGCAGTTAGGTCCATAAATATTTGGACAGTGACACAATTGTCATCATTTTGGCTCTGTACGCCACCACAATGGATTTGAAATGAAACAACTAGATGTGCTTTAAGTGTAGACTTTCATCTTTAATTTGAGGGTAGTTACATCCAAATTGGGTGAACGGTGTAGGAATTACACCCATTTTTACATGTGGTCCCCCAAATTTTAGGAACTCAAAAGTATTTGGACAAACTAAACATAATCATTAATTAAATTGTGAGTTTCAATACTTGGTTAGCATTCCTCATTTTGTTTTAACTTTGCTTTAATTGAAGTTAATATTGTCTGTAGTTTGCCTTAATAGGCGTTCCCTAGATTGTTTCATTTCAAATCCATTGTGGTGGCGTACAGAGCTAAAATGATTACAATTGTGTCACTATCCAAATATTTATGGAACTAACTGCAGTTGGTGGTACTCTGTTAACATTGCTGGATTTATGGAGATTAGCCAAATTAACAACCAGAAAATCAGTGCCTTTAATATTCTGCTATTGTTGTATAGGTTGTTTTTGTTTTGTGGGGTTTGTTTGTTTTTTCATACACAGGACTGCACTGAAATACATTATGCACTGGACATGCTGGCATAGCTGGGGCAACAAAAAATGTATGTCAATAAAATGTTGACATATTTGAAAGTTAAATAAATGACTGTTATTTTCAACTTGTTTTACTATTTTCTTGCACAAGGTTAAGAGGTAGGTTTCTGTCAACTTGATTTCTTTGTTTTGTGTATCAGCATCACTCAATACATTACCCGGGGGTCCACTTGATCTGGTTTCTCCTCAGGGGATCACAACTGATAAAGACCTATTTGTCCTATGCAATTTAACAAAACAAACATTTCTGAGAAAGTAGAGTTCAAAATGCTTATTAGATGTTACTACTGCAGTTTTTGAGTTATCAAAATACATTTCAATAAGATAAAGCAGATAATAAAACAATTTTTCCAGAGATATTTATTAAAACACAAATGTAAAGTGATGAACTATGAGTGTGAGTGTGATGATCAAAATCAATTGCTTTGAGGTGAGAATTTACTTCAGTAAATGCATTGACATTACTGTAAACACACACATGAGATTCAAATGTCTTAATTGTAAAATGTTTGAATACATAATATATTAATCATAGTCTGTCTGCTTTCAAATTGACAGTTATTGCTGTTGACATTAGCATAATGTACATTGTTTGCATTTATAAATAATTCAAATACAGATGTTTACAAATGTTTAGTACCCAGAGTTATTTTTTGTATACATTGCTTTAAAAATGCCCATGAATAACCATGATGAGTTAATGAGTTAATGTGCTAATGAGTTGCATTTAGTGATCTAATGTCAAAAAGTACATTCATTGCATGTGAGCAACACCAATCTTTAATTCATCATCAATAAGCATGTACATATAAGAAGCACATTTCCTTATATATCACCAGAACTCTTTTTTGGCACAATAACAACATATATTTTGTGCTTTCATTTTCAACAAAACATAACATTCCCAAATGGCATAATCTGCATTATCTCTGACAATGCAAATATTTGGCTCAAACTTCTTGTTTGGTTTGATTTTTCTTGTGTTTGGGTACCTGTTTTATGATTCTGTAATCATTTTGCATCTCATATGTTGTGATGTTTGTTTCAGCTTAGCTTGGAAATATTTGTGTTGTTACTTTTTGTGATGTTTGTATGAATATATGTATGTATTTTACTCAATTGTTGGTTTCAGCACTCTAGATACATTGTGGTTACTTTCACTCTTAAGTCTGTTTCGTCGATCACTTCTAAGAAGCTTTCTCTCATTTATGTACTGTAGGTCCATGTGATATGATAGTCAGCTCTTTAGTTAGTCAACTGGTTGCAGTTTTACTTGATTCCTGTAATGCATCCTGGGTTTCATTAAACAGGCTCTTAATCCAGTCATTTCAGATTACTAAAATGTTTAAAATGTTTAAAAGTAACTTCAGTTCATGTAAATTAAGTTCATTACAAGGGTTATAAACACTCACAATCTTCTAGATGCAATCGCGAGAAATTCTTCTCAAAGGCAACATTTCACTTTTCAAAGAGACAGGTCACAACCACAGCAACACACATCAAACATCTCTTCACATCTCTTTCTGGAGTATGGGGCACCTCAACCTTAGACTGCATTCCCACTCTAATCTGCTTGGTTGTTAGCCGCTGGAATGGAGCCAGGTTACCCAAATGTAGGCTGGTTATTTCACTGTCCACTGAGCCACGAAAGCTTTTTAAAAGTACATTACCACTGTAACTGCATTAATCTGTACATTTATTGATTTGATGTTCTGTAAAACAGAAAGGAAGCATGAATGAATACATTAATAATAAAATGATTGACAAAAGGGACATTTTCTTTACTTGGCATTAGTGGTTGGAAATAAATAATAAACAAGAATGTGATTGCATGTAAGTAACCATTTATACAAAGATAACTACTGTATTTTCTAAAATATTCACACATGATTATTATTATTATTATTATTATTATTATTATTATTATTATTATTATTATGATGATGATGATGACTGGGGGTGGAGTAGAGCAAATTACTCTTTTTGAACCAACAAAGCAAACCAAGCCATTGTGAAATGTATTAAGGGAAGCATCTAAATATATGCCAGAATTTATATACACCTCATATAGCATGTAGTCAGGTGCTTTTGTTGTTGTTCATAATGAGTGCAATAGACAGAAGGACAAATCAGGTCAGACAAGAGCACATCTGAAGGTGACATGCCTTTGGGGATGCATATTTAAGGAAGTGAAAGTAAGTATAGTGGAATAGGAAACCTTTTTTACACCACAATGTTTATTAATTTCTTTATTTTTCCATTTTGTATTTAATAATCTTTCTACCAAATTATATTTATACCCTTTTTGTTTTATGATTCAGCATGAACCCTTACCTTGTTTTACTTGGAAGCCACCACCAACAATAAAATGATGTATGTAGGTTCTGCTACACAACCAACTGTTAGATGTATGTATAACCACAACGTCAACACCAACCACTAACACTAGCTTTGTAGCTGAGCTCTATCGGCCACAAAACATCTTTAAATAAGCCAGTTAAAACCCAAATATTACTGTAAATTATATGTTTTTGCCTTGATGACAAATAACATCCATGGCAACAATTTACAATATGTATTCATAGCTTTTCAGCATAGCCATAACTTAGTTAATTGCTTGTTATTCATTCTGGAAAATGTAGACTACATTGCAAAAACATGGATGATAATAAATATTTGTGTCTATGTGTTTATTGATCCAAATTGTGAAAAGATGTCCTTCGTAAGGACAGTATTAGGATGGCCAACATGTTCTACCTGCAATCTACATTAGACAATGGTATGACTTCATTAAAGGTCATGTCAAATCAATAAGGGTGTTTACAAACTTCAGATTGTTTTTTCAGTTACATTTGCACACAGGCTGCAAAACAATTCCAGATGGTAGTTGTGTCCATGACTTTTGCCTCCTTTCTGTTGAACCATGTGAGGTTCCTTCACAATGATCTGCTTTCATGGCCAATATATTCTCTTCATGTAGTCTGTTGTAACTTGGATTCAGGTTATATTTTTAATAGTTTTAAAAACAATCGACACATTTCAAAAAGCTACATACACAAGTAATTTGTAATTTGATATCCACTGTAATTTAATGTCTTTGCCATGGTATCAGCCTGTCCTTTACTCTCCTTTTTCAATTGTTTATTTTATGTTTAGGTCTTAGGCAAACAGATACTCAGAGTGAACACCATGAATTCAGATTGCTTTTACATTAGGACAAAACAAACAGAATAAAATCCTGCTTTTTCACCAACAGTAATCCAGTCACCCTTGAATGTGTCTTGTCATGTGAAAGACTATAATGAGAAATCATTAGTGTTCGTTTTTTTCTTCCTTTTTTGTACATCATGCTGAATAATAATCTCTTCTTTTGTGTAATTAAAAAATGTTCACAGCACCTGAAAATGATGTGTGGTTATGTTCTCATTATGTATTTAGATGTTTTGAATGTGCACTAAATTAAGTGAAATCTGGAATATATATTACTGTTATGGTGACAATAATGGTGTTTTTTCTAAGCAAAACCTAGTACATGGAAACAGGGGGAATGATTGTTAGAGCAATGGCTATATGGAAATAGATATTACTGCCAGGCACTCCTTAAATTTAATTTTTTTCAGAAAAATGTGTGATGTTTTATGAGTTTAGGCAGTGCTTTAGTTATTTATTAGTACATTTAAAAATCATACTCCTGCATTGATGAATGAACTGATGGGTACACTAAGACTTAAATAGGTTCCTGTGGAGCAGATATATTGTCGCAAACGAATGTGTTGACAGCAACATATTTATTTAATTTTTTTCTGGAATGTATATCAAGTAATTCCCAGTTATTTGCATGAACTGTTTCATTAACTCACGTGTTGCATATATATATATATATATATATATATATATATATATATAATTACTATAATTATTTTCGGATGTGGGTATATACACTCACCTAAAGGATTATTAGGAACACCATACTAATACTGTGTTTGACCCCCTTTCGCCTTCAGAACTGTCTTAATTCTACGTGGCATTGATTCAACAAGGTGCTGAAAGCATTCTTTAGAAATGTTGGCCCATATTGATAGGATAGCATCTTGCAGTTGATGGAGATTTGTGGGATGCACATCCAGGGCACGACGCTCCCGTTCCACCACATCCCAAAGATGCTCTATTGGGTTGAGATCTGGTGACTGTGGGGGCCAGTTTAGTACAGTGAACTCATTGTCATGTTCAAGAAACCAATTTGAAATGATTCGACCTTTGTGACATGGTGCATTATCCTGCTGGAAGTAGCCATCAGAGGATGGGTACATGGTGGTCATAAAGGGATGGACATGGTCAGAAACAATGCTCAGGTAGGCCGTGGCATTTAAACGATGCCCAATTGGCACTAAGGGGCCTAAAGTGTGCCAAGAAAACATCCCCCACACCATTACACCACCACCACCAGCCTGCACAGTGGTAACAAGGCATGATGGATCCATGTTCTCATTCTGTTTACGCCAAATTCTGACTCTACCATCTGAATGTCTCAACAGAAATCGAGACTCATCAGACCAGGCAACATTTTTCCAGTCTTCAACTGTCCAATTTTGGTGAGCTTGTGCAAATTGTAGCCTCTTTTTCCTATTTGTAGTGGAGATGAGTGGTACCCGGTGGGGTCTTCTGCTGTTGTAGCCCATCCGCCTCAAGGTTGTACGTGTTGTGGCTTCACAAATGCTTTGCTGCATACCTCGGTTGTAACGAGTGGTTATTTCGGTCAAAGTTACTCTTCTATCAGCTTGAATCAGTCGGCCCATTCTCCTCTGACTTCTAGCATCAACAAGGCATTTTCGCCCACAGGACTGCCGCATACTGGATGTTTTTCCCTTTTCACACCATTCTTTGTAAACCCTAGAAATGGTTGTGCGTGAAAATCCCAGTAACTGAGCAGATTGTGAAATACTCAGACCGGCCCGTCTGGCACCAACAACCATGCCACGCTCAAAATTGCTTAAATCACCTTTCTTTCCCATTCAGACATTCAGTTTGGAGTTCAGGAGATTGTCTTGACCAGGACCACACCCCTAAATGCATTGAAGCAACTGCCATGTGATTGGTTGGTTAGATAATTGCATTAATGAGAAATTGAACAGGTGTTCCTAATAATCCTTTAGGTGAGTGTATATGTATTGAATTAAGATTATTTTTTCTGTATGTCATTATATTTTTTGGTGAAGCTGATTTTACTTAATTCTTCTCAGCTCCCCCCCTCTCTCATGGTCATTCAAGTGACTAAATGCTTACAAAATTGCAGCTATAGGAATACAGAAGAAAGGCATGTATACATACATACATAAATACATATATGTACATGTCTTTTTTGTATAAATTGTACAAATATATTGTAAAAATATATCTATTGTACAAATATATCTATTTTTGCTAAAATGAAAAAAAAAAGTATTTGTTTTTGAAAACAATTAAATGTATGTGGGAAATTGTTTCACTAGAAGTGCTAGAAGTTCTCCAATCTCAGAGCTGTAGAATGACTCACATCCACAGTCCAGATTTTAAACTCATGCCTTGGGTTAAAGGTGTTACTAGCTCATACATCAACATCCAGGATTTTCAACATGACAAAACTTCTAATACTTTAATTTGCATAACGTGCAATGCCTCAGAAGACACTTTGTTACCAAAAGGAATCGGTGGCTCATTAAAATAAACAGACAGATTTAACAAACATAACTTTAATATTTTACATCACTTGACACCCACTGTAGCTGGACACTAAAATAGGTCAGTAGTGAGATGAGGCTTAGGTTAAATGTGTTAGTGATGTGGTGGATTGTGAAAATATATTTGAATGCACCTCTGGTATGGGTCTATGAAAAATGTAAATACAGGATATTAATAAAGTACACTCACCTAAAGGATTATTAGGAACACCTGTTCAATTTCTCATTAATGCAATTATCTAACCAACCAATCACATGGCAGTTGCTTCAATGCATTTAGGGGTGTGGTCCTGGTCAAGACAATCTCCTGAACTCCAAACTGAATGTCTGAATGGGAAAGAAAGGTGATTTAAGCAATTTTGAGCGTGGCATGGTTGTTGGTGCCAGACGGGCCGGTCTGAGTATTTCACAATCTGCTCAGTTACTGGGATTTTCACGCACAACCATTTCTAGGGTTTACAAAGAATGGTGTGAAAAGGGAAAAACATCCAGTATGCGGCAGTCCTGTGGGCGAAAATGCCTTGTTGATGCTAGAAGTCAGAGGAGAATGGGCCGACTGATTCAAGCTGATAGAAGAGTAACTTTGACCGAAATAACCACTCGTTACAACCGAGGTATGCAGCAAAGCATTTGTGAAGCCACAACACGTACAACCTTGAGGCGGATGGGCTACAACAGCAGAAGACCCCACCGGGTACCACTCATCTCCACTACAAATAGGAAAAAGAGGCTACAATTTGCACAAGCTCACCAAAATTGGACAGTTGAAGACTGGAAAAATGTTGCCTGGTCTGATGAGTCTCGATTTCTGTTGAGACATTCAGATGGTAGAGTCAGAATTTGGCGTAAACAGAATGAGAACATGGATCCATCATGCCTTGTTACCACTGTGCACGCTGGTGGTGGTGGTGTAATGGTGTGGGGGATGTTTTCTTGGCACACTTTAGGCCCCTTAGTGCCAATTGGGCATCGTTTAAATGCCACGGCCTACCTGAGCATTGTTTCTGACCATGTCCATCCCTTTATGACCACCATGTACCCATCCTCTGATGGCTACTTCCAGCAGGATAATGCACCATGTCACAAAGGTCTAATCATTTCAATTTGGTTTCTTGAACATGACAATGAGTTCACTGTACTAAACTGGCCCCCACAGTCACCAGATCTCAACCCAATAGAGCATCTTTGGGATGTGGTGGAACGGGAGCTTCGTGCCCTGGATGTACATCCCACAAATCTCCATCAACTGCAAGATGCTATCCTATCAATATGGGCCAACATTTCTAAAGAATGCTTTCAGTACCTTGTTGAATCAATGCCACGTAGAATTAAGGCAGTTCTGAAGGCGAAAGGGGGTCAAACACAGTATTAGTATGGTGTTCCTAATAATCCTTTAGGTGAGTGTATGTGTACATACACAAATGCATGCATACATACATGGATTCATAAAATGCCCATTATTCATGCTATTTGGTTGCCATGTCTGCATTCTGAATGGATTCTTGGATATATGGATTCAGAATGCTAATGAGAATGCATTGTTTACTTAGTTTGCTGTCAAACATGCATTTAAACTCTTGTGTGTACAGATAATAGATTGTATAAACATCAAGAAAAACTATCCATCTTACTACCCTGGTTATCAATTAAACTAGTGACTTTTACTGCAGCATTGCAGTGTAAGGTAATCTTGGAACATAATGAAACATTTTAGATGTAATTGCTAATAAAATATTAATCATCATTTTGCCATATATCATCAGCTGATTGTTCTTCCCCCACCTCAATAAACATGCTCAGTCAGACTGTTGCTGCTGTCATTTAATGAAAACACCATATTGATCGAAATTTTGAATTTGGTATTTACTTCACCTTCTATTTAATTTGCTCAAGTTGGTTAAAAACCATGCCACGGTGATCCTTATAAAAACAATACTGGGTGACAAGTATATTACACTGACGTTCACTGCACACTCCACTTGAAATCCTAAATTAATCTTTTAAAGCAGCTTTTATCATCAGGATTAATTACCCATAGTTTCAATGTTTGGGTAAACACGAGATTGTGCTTGCTTCTCGAGCACCTTCATTGCAGTTTAAAATATTGCCCAATAATTCCAATAAATGCCACCCTTGCTAGTAACTGATGGATGGCATTTAGTCCAACCATTTACAATCAACATTTTTTCCAAACCCTCTTGGATTTATGATCAAGCATTCTTCTCTTTTCATGTAAAGGAAAGGTAATTGATTGGAGGGCACTAGTGCAAGGATTACCTAAAAAAATAAGTCAGAGTGCCTTAGAACATGATTTTTTTTTTAAAGATAATCATAATACTATACAGCTTTTTCATTGTACACTTACACTGACAAATCACTATTTATTTTAATTAAATAATTGTGGATGGACTGCCATAGTATCTGCTTGATCAAATGTGCAATGCTGTCACTCTCTGTTTTCATTTGGCTGGAAATTAAGGTAGTGTTGGGAGTCAGTAGTTTCTCATGGCCAGTTAAAATTATCTGATCTAAAAATAAATTACTAGTGTGATCAGGTGCATCTTTAACAGGTGCTCTACAATTATTCACAGCTTTTAATTCCTCATACAATTTAATGTAATTGTTTTTGTTAAAATAAAAATAAACAAACAAAACATTTAAATAAACAAACATAATATTTTAAAAGCAGTATAAATATTAGAAGTTCTGGCCTACATCAGTAAGTACTGAGTATATATATATATATATATATACACTCACCTAAAGGATTATTAGGAACACCTGTTCAATTTCTCATTAATGCAATTATCTAACCAACCAATCACATGGCAGTTGCTTCAATGCATTTAGGGGTGTGGTCCTGGTCAAGACAATCTCCTGAACTCCAAACTGAATGTCTGAATGGGAAAGAAAGGTGATTTAAGCAATTTTGAGCGTGGCATGGTTGTTGGTGCCAGACGGGCCGGTCTGAGTATTTCACAATCTGCTCAGTTACTGGGATTTTCACGCACAACCATTTCTAGGGTTTACAAAGAATGGTGTGAAAAGGGAAAAATATCCAGTATGCGGCAGTCCTGTGGGCGAAAATGCCTTGTTGATGCTAGAAGTCAGAGGAGAATGGGCCGACTGATTCAAGCTGATAGAAGAGCAACTTTGACAGAAATAACCACTCGTTACAACCGAGGTATGCATCAAAGCATTTGTGAAGCCACAACACGTACAACCTTGAGGCGGATGGGCTACAACAGCAGAAGACCCCACCGGGTACCACTCATCTCCACTACAAATAGGAAAAAGAGGCTACAATTTGCACAAGCTCACCAAAATTGGACAGACTGGAAAAATGTTGCCTGGTCTGATGAGTCTCGATTTCTGTTGAGACATTCAGATGGTAGAGTCAGAATTTGGCGTAAACAGAATGAGAACATGGATCCATCATGCCTTGTTACCACTGTGCAGGCTGGTGGTGGTGGTGTAATGGTGTGGGGGATGTTTTCTTGGCACACTTTAGGCCCCTTAGTGCCAATTGGGCATCGTTTAAATGCCACGGCCTACCTGAGCATTGTTTCTGACCATGTCCATCCCTTTATGACCACCATGTACCCATCCTCTGATGGCTACTTCCAGCAGGATAATGCACCATGTCACAAAGGTCGAATCATTTCAAATTGGTTTCTTGAACATGACAATGAGTTCACTGTACTAAACTGGCCCCCACAGTCACCAGATCTCAACCCATTAGAGCATCTTTGGGATGTGGTGGAACGGGAGCTTCGTGCCCTGGATGTGCATCCCACAAATCTCCATCAACTGCAAGATGCTATCCTATCAATATGGGCCAACATTTCTAAAGAATGCTTTCAGCACCTTGTTGAATCAATGCCACGTAGAATTAAGGCAGTTCTGAAGGCGAAAGGCAGTATTAGTATGGTGTTCCTAATAATCCTTTAGGTGAGTGTGTATATATATATATATATATATATATATATATATATATATATATGCATATGTGTTTGTGTTACATATATGTCTAATTGTCCACAGAGTTCATTTGACATGCATTTTGAGTGAAAGGGTGGAATTGTTACTGTACGAAACAGCTGGGATATAGGAGTTTCATTTTCTTATATGATCTATGGCAATCAATATCTTAGATTAAGTATAAAGCTACATGTCAGCAAGCAGAAACTTTGGTGAGCAATAGGATTTTGTATGAGGCTGTAATTCTATATAGTATCCAACATGTTGGTGCTGTAAAAGATATGACCATGTCCAGCCAGGCGGTAATAGAGTTGTGATGGGGGACTGATGAACTACTTTCCTAAATAATTGGTGTCAGAAGGATAGATAAACTGGTGTGGGTCTGCCTGGAGTGGAATTGAACATTTCACTAGGTTAATAACTAGTCTATCAGAATTCTGGCATGCTTGGCTGAAGACTGAGCTATTACACAGGACTGTGGATGTAAAATTGGGTTTCCTTTGTGCAATAAATAGAAGTGATTGGGTAGTTGAATATCTGCTCTATGCACTGTCGGATAGTGTTAAATCTGCATCTGCTCCTTATCAACCCATAGTAAAAATCATAGGATAATTCTGTGCTACTGTCTAATATCCAGAGTTACAGGTTTTTACATTTACATTTGTTCTCTGATACTAATGCCCAAGCTGAAGCCTTGGAGAGTTGCTGGACAATAGCTGGCTACAAAAAGTAGTTTGCACAGAAATACAAAAGGTTGAATACATGTCAGGTGTTACTGTGTAGTGGAAAATTTGATTAGTTTTATCTGCTTAATCTTTTGAAATCTATGTCTCTAAGTGGTAAACGTGTTTTGATCAATTTCATTTTGATCAACTTTCTTGTTGTTTTAAAAAGGATGCAGTGATAGGGCATGTCTTTAATTTGTTTAATGAAATTCTGTTGTTGACCTTTAAAAATGCTTATGTCATAGCATTAACAAAAATAGCTAATAGTAGGTGGCAAAAGGGTTGATTATTATGTAAGAAATATTTGGATGAGTTTTGTTTGTTCGCAACTTAAGAATAAGCCCCTAGTAATGTTAACTCTGGAAGACTTATCTTCTCATCCATGGGTGAATGAGTTACGTCAAATGTAACCTGTCTCACTGGTTGACATCTATCCATCTAGAAGATTGGAGTTATTCGTAAATAAAAGGTCAGAAAGTCACAGTGGCTCACTCTACATGTTACTATTACAGTTCCTTAAAGATGGCAATGCTGAAGGCTATGCGGAAGTGAGAAGCATCCTCATATAATGCTGACAGCTCTATGCCCTATTAAACTTATTTTAACTGACTTCAGACTTAGGGAACAGTAATGCAATGTTGTATCCATAGAATTATAAGTAGCCTTCAGCTGGAAAATATATATTATTGCATCTCAGAAATCTCTGATGCAGTGTAATAAAAAATAAAAAAACTGCTAACGTACGGAGCAATACATTTGTTTTTTAATATTTTGGTGAAATTCCACTAGTGCTGTAAGTTTGTAATAAGGTATATTGGCAAGCAAGCTGAAATGTGGAAATAAATGGATTCTGTAAGGAAGAACACTTGCACATTCATTTAAATGAATCACAAAACATCTCAACAATACTCTCTCTCTCTCGCTCTCTCCAGCTCACTCTTTATTTGCCCTGTCTATTGAGCCCCTGCTGCATGGGCTGAGGCAACTGCTGGCTGGGCAGTACATCCCTTGTTATCCTGAACAGACTGATCATCAGTGTCAGCCTATACTGATGACCTGACTGGACTGAACTTAAAATGGGGGCGGTTGAGAGACTCGATCTCAACAGCAGGCCAAGCACCAGAGCTGTAGTCCAGAGGTTGCTGTGTCTTCCACACACTTATAGGCAAAGTTTGTGGTGTGTTTTGTTACATGTTTTTAGTGTACTTTGAAAGGTTGGTTGGGGGGTTAGTGGTTTTATGTGCAGAACTGTATATATAGTGTAGCGGGGTGCATGGTAGGGGTGTTAGAACACACAACAAGACAGGCAAGATGGGGTTGAAGACATGAGTCTGTCATTTTATTTCAAGTTCCCAGAAGCTCTTGGTTGTCCAGGACAATGATTTCCAAAAGCAAACAAAAAATTCTCTCTTGTAAAATCCATCGTCGGGTCACAGGCCAGGGTCAGTTACTAGCAAGGGTCGTCCAGAAGAAATGTCCTTATCCATGTAAGCAGCCTTTTGTGCTCGTGCTCATGCTCATGCTCATGCTCGTGCTCGTGCTCGTGCTTGTGCTCGTGCTCGTGCTCGTGCTCCCCAGCATGCCCTCTTTTGCTCTTTCACCAACGAACTACTGAGACAAAAGAATGGAAAGGTTTTACGATTATATAGCCCCGGTCTGATGGGCTGCACCTGTGTTGATTGCATCAGCCATGGGGTGCGTCAGCTCTGCAAACTCTGGAAATGTCCACGTCCCTGTCCGTGGTCCTGATCCTGGAGGTGCTACCGGCCTCATGCTGCTGTCCGTGGTCCTGTTGGCCAGAAAGGAGCAAAACCGAGCAGCACATTGCAATCATCTATGACCCGCCCGCCCATCCTGCTACAATATTTATTCTGTATGTGTGCTTTAAAATTTGTAGTAAAAGTGTTAAAAATAAAAAGTAAAACTCTCTCTATATATATGTGTGTGTAGATATATATCTATATATATGCTAACACTTTACAATAATGGGCATTAATTCCTCTTGAATTCCGATAGTACAACACAGGAAAAACACATGAATACATGATGTCATTCTTGTGAACTAAGATGAATTTCATTTGTAATTCAAGTATGTAAATTCATATTGATTTAAAGGCTCTTATTCATATTTGTAATAAATTAAGTTGATATATAAATCATGTCTTCAGACATTAATTCATGTTTTTCACAAGCCCCTGGCGAGCGAGTAAGAGGGTATGAATTAATTATAATTCATGGTTATTAAGGGTCTTCTTTTCTCCAGTATGTTCCTCATGAATTCATGCGTAATTCCTTTGCAACAAATGGTGTTAATCGTGTACAAATCAAGTCTGGTTATATGAATAATAGCAAACAAAATGTATGGATTCATCATTTTCATTTTAAAATGTTTTTTTTTTTTTGCAATAATCGGCGTTATGCCAAGTTACGTTGTCTTGTAAAGAATCATGCTTATTTACAAGCCAATCACGTGCACTTCATGTTTACAGCCAATTATTTTAAAGTCATGACTTATTCATGTTATTTCCTAATGAACACTACATGAGTAGACCATTATAGTAAAGTCATACACTATGCATGGTATTTCCTAGTGAACAGTACATGATCAAACAACTATAGTAAAGTCCTTGTCTAGGAGCAAGAATGTATACTGAATGTGAGTAGAGGTGTTTCATGCTGTTTGGGATGTACTACTACAAACGGTGCCCCGATGTGACTGTGAATTGAGTCACACACAGGGTCCGCTCTGTGATCATCAGTGCGTTCCATGGCATTCAAAGATAATAATAATACTACTACTAATAATAATATCTTTATTTATTCAGCACTTTCTTGATGGTGCTCAAAGCGCTTTACAGACTATAAACAGAGTAAAACAATAAAACAATTAAAATTGTAACTGTTAAGAAGATCACAATAAAATACTGAGGACTTTATTTTCATTTTTATATTTTAAAGGCATTTAAAATGCATACATATATAAATACATACATACATACATGTTTTGTGTAGTATGTTGTGGTCCTAAAAGAGTAAACTCTGCTGACCTGCAAGGAAATGCAAGAAAACTTAATGAAAAATGAAAATGGCTCTTGGCATTGTCATATCTCAGATGAGTGCATTGTCACACAACTAGTCAAAGTGTAGCCAGCAGAGTAATTCACTACAATGCTACCTGGGAGCAACCTGCAGGTTCAAATCACACATTTCTGCCCCCACGTCATAGTCAGTATAACAGCACTGGGTTGCTGGAGTTATTTGAGTTAGAAACACTGAGAAAGTATGACTTCAGCTGAAACCATTTGGTTTACATATGAGAAACTGCCCAGAGTGTATACAGTAATGTACAACTCTCTTCTATAAATAGATACAAAAAGAGACATATGGAAACATTGCTGTCACAGTGAAAGGATTAACATTTTCAGAATTGTTTGAATCAGCCATTAATTATAAGCAATGTACAAGGAGCTCTGTTAATACGAAATGCAATATCGTTACCTGGGTGATACTCTACATAATGTATGCAGATCGGCAGGCTTACACAGCTGGAGACATGGAAGGTCTCTCCTATAATTATTGTGAAGGATAGCATTCCTAGTTACAGTATTTTACGACTCTGTTTGTGTATAGTAATGTTGTCTTGGTGAAGGCTGTAATTGCATATTTAGTCAGATATATTTTTCTTCTCCATTTCTTCTCCAGTTTCTTTCAGTTTATTATGAACTCTTCTTCTCATTGTTCACTGCTGGTATCACTCCTGTACAGGCTTGTGTAGAATTATTTCACTTTTGATAGTTTGATAACTATATTTGTTATTTGTTGTATCGATTGTATATTTTTGATTTTAACAATTGCAAAGGCAATCATTTGATTATTTCCTTTCAAGCAGTGTTGGTTTACATTCCTTATTGTTTTCAGTGTTTACTTTCATTGTTGAACTTTCTCACATCTTCAGGAATGTTTGCACAGTTCAATCACGTTTATTCTTGATTTGGGGTCCTGGTTATGCCTTCTTGTGTTCTCTTGTTTCTTGAGGGATCTTTTAATCTTTTTCAAATTATTGGTTCTTCTGTGTTCACTTGCAGGGTCACACATTCACGAGGCGTCTAGATCATCTTGGTGGTCTGTAAGTATGCTAAAATGGTTACTCACTTCTAGTTGGTACTCCATTTGATGCTTTCTGAGGTTCGTAATGTTGATGGGCTCCTTTGAATTTTCTTCCTCCCACATTTGCATTGGAATCTATATCAAATAAATCTGTAGTTGCCTCCTGTGTCAGTTCAGCTGTTGTTTTTTAATGGAGACTGTTTGGTGTAAAGATATTTATTTCTCTGGGTTTTTTTACAGCTTGGTTAAACATTTAGAATCTCAAAATCTGACTGTTTTTTATCTTGTATATCCGCTTTTTTATTTTCATCTAGGCACAGTGAAATATAGTTTGTGAACAAACTAAGAAATCACTAATAATAACCTGTTTCTCAGCTTCACCTCATATGTCCTATGTATAATTTAAATGGGATGGAGAGCATTTGGAAGAAACAGCACACTGTTGAAGGGAAATCTACCCATTTGCCTGCAGAGAAAAGTATTTGATCACTGCATACTACAAGTGCTCCATTATGATTGTGAAACCTGGTCACCAAATGCAAAAATGTTATAGAAATTGTAGACGACACAAAGAAGTATTGGAAATGTATGCTAGGAATAACAAGAAGAGATAGAAAAATAAATGAATGGATCCAAGAACAAACACAAATGTGACATAATTTAAAGAGTGAATGGCAATGGGGCGGACACATTGCAAGGAGAACAGATCAAACATGGACAAAGGAAGCTATCAAATGGATTCCAAGAAATAAATAAAGACCTAGAAAACCACGACCACATAAAAGATGGGAAGATTAAATAAACTTTGCAGGCGTGACATGCAAAAGAGAAGCTGCAGAGAGGAGCAAATGTAAACATCTTGGGGAGGCCTTCATCCAGCGTGAGTTTTTTTTTTCTCCAATGAGTTATATTGACATTTTTTAAACATGCAGAAGTGTATTACAATAAAGTTAATTGTAATATTTCTAAAAAAGCAATGAGCCACTGTTCTACACTAAACAAACTTTTAGTCATTTGACACAGGCAATTTGTTTGTTTGTTTTCCTTTAAGGATCCGGAAATATAAATGCTGTATCAAATTACTTGATTACAATTTGCATAGATTGCTGACCTTTGGGGTTTTTGGCCCATATTAAAGATGTGCTATCCTCTAGAGTTAAAGCTCTTTCCACTTTTTGAAGTGAAAGCCTAAATACATACTGTCCAGCTAATATCACAGTGTAGCAATGGAATTCCCTGAAGAAAACTTTGCTTCTGATAACACTTTTTTCCTGCTGACATTACATTGTGAAGCTTATTCCTGAATATCTGTATAATTAAAATTCCTGTTTTAATATAGATAGCTGCTGTTCTTGAAGAAAATTATATGTGGAAGAAATGGCCTCAAAACACAAAATGAATAGCAAATGTTTTATACATTTTATAAAGGACACTATGTTCTTACCACTAATATTCTATTCATTGTTTTTCTCAGTGGATCCTTCTCGGAAAACTCTAGTGAATCTTGATTGGAGATTTAAGAGGCATGTGTATGTTTCACACATTGCCATTTGAATTCCTTGCATCTCCAGGTATCTCTTACATTCACCTTGTTAAAGGTCTGGGTGTATGCAAGTTGCATGTTAAATTGGGAAGCAATGGCAGGCACACTCAAATTGTGTTGGTTGTTAAGCAAAGGAAACAGATATTTCATATACAAGAACACATATAATGTCTATAATGCCTAATATTATTATGTCCAGCTTATGATTTAATTTACTATGCAGTCCCTACAGTTTGATGAGATTTGCAGTATAGTCTGCTTAAACAATACGGCTTTATTGTACCATGCTTGATGTACTTTGTGCTTTAATATGTAGAAAGCGCTGACCACATTAACTTTTTCGCCATGCAACACTTCCAATCTTTGATCAGGGAGAATGCATTTCCGTCAAACTGATCTGAAATGATTAAACTGTCTCCTTTGAGGCCACTATACGGTGCATTAAGGCAACACAATAACCCCCTACACCACCTTCCAAAGCACTTACTTAGTGCAGATTTATCATATGGAAGCTTTTTAACTGGAATGACTTTCAAGGAATCATTCATTTTTCATATACTGACAGTGAACTCGGATCAACATTTAATAAAGAGATAGTAAAACGTACGTGAATGAATTATTGAAACTAACAAGCCGCAAAGTAGATAAATCAATAAATAAAAAGGAATAATAGGAATAAAGAAAAACAGTGTACTTGAGAAGAGAGAGTTTGGTTTGTAATGTGCTGTGCACAGCGAAAATGACTATTGGCAAGAATTGTATGTGATCTATGAAAATAATTGAGGTCACTGAAATTCCACAAAGACACAAGTGGAAAATGAAGTGTGTTAAACTGAATAAGAGGTTTAGGTCCATTTCTATATTTATATTAAAATGTATTGTTGGCATCCCTTTATTGATTTTCATAAGGACCAAATTAAAGCTTAGTAGATGTCTGGCAAAAGGAAATAAAGTATAAATAGAGAGGAAATACTACAACACATACAATTAGTAATATACGAATGGTACAACTTCCGTGATAAACTTTTTTTTTTTAATGTAATTCATCATTCATATCCCTTTTTAATTTTAAGCAGACTGCAGTAAATTAAATTTCAGTGGCTCTAAAGATACAATATGCCCAAGTGACTGCTAAGCTGAGGCACAGCTATTAGTTAACAAGGCTGTTCTCGATCTCTTATGAATGAAATTACCAAGCAGGGGATGAGTTACGGGTCTGTTTAAAGTTCAAGGGGGTTTTCTTTCAGGACCATTTGAAATAGTGTTGCTAAACCCACTCTTTAACTTTCATTCGTGTGTTTGAAGGCACTTGGAAAACATTGCAGCACTAAAATCCAGATCTGCTAATATAGTTAAAAATAAGAACAAAAAAAACTTTTCCTTTGTTGTGATGTTCTACTTTAACAAATCATGTACAACCTGCAGACATATATTAATAAATCAGAGGCATGTGTGTGTTAATGTAAGATGTGTGGTCAGACCCTGCTGGGATACAAACTGCCTTTTCAGGAACACCGATTGGTGCCTTTCTGGACACCCCTGAAATGAGCAACAAACCTGCTTCGCAAAGAACCTAGACCTTGAAGTTGGGGGTTTGAATTCTCTAACAAGTCCTGTTGATCAAAATGGCATCTGCCCCCTACCCCCCAAGTTTACAAAATTCTGACCGATGCTAGCAATATCAACTAAGCAAGTTACTGATTTAGCTGGCTGGGAAACATCTGCTGATGACGTTAAATTAATAGAGAGAGAATCTTGCTAATGTGAAGGACAATTATTGAACATTAATCAATGTTCATCATTCATCTGCCAGCTATTTATCAATAACAAATAATGAAAATTAAATAGCAGTTTAGTCCATCAGCCATACAGATGGTTAGGGTTTCACAAGCCAAGGGTATGGTATGGTATTGTATGCCTGGAAGAACAGAAGATACAGATTCATATTGTAAAAAGGATGTGAAATGTAGCAAAAGTCATTCTATTCTATGTTGAACCATTACTGAAATCCTCCAGACATCTTAAATTATGAATATCAAGCACTTAATTTGAAACTATCAAATCAACCAGTAACACTTAAATTAGGATATGTGTGAAAAAATATATAATCTTAAAACTTTTGTATGTTTTAGTATGTCTTTCAGTCAACACATAACTGCATAGCCTACTTCTGTTAAGAAAGCATTAATGTCTTAGACACCCTAACCCACGGAAGTGCTGTTTGATGCCTATACAAGCCTGAAGCCTACAGGAGCATGCAGATCCTGGCATGGCAGAAGAGATGTCTCTGAACCTTTTAAGTAAAGTTACAAGACATGTAAAAACCATGTATATAGCTGTGTTTTGAAGCGATGGATTTGTGACTTTACATGATGAGTTATATGATATTCCTTAGAGAGATGTTGTCAAGACCTACCTGAAACACAAGATAGATTATATATATCTGAAATACGCAAATAAAGTAATATTCATGAAATATACCTGCCAGTTTTGTGCACTGCTGCTTGGGGAATGACAAATCCCCAGTGGTTTCTGTTGTGGCGATCTCTCATACTACACATTGGTGCTTTTTATTATTTATTATTTATTTATCTGTAATTTTCATTGACCCAATGAGCAATGTTTTCTGCTTCAGTTATATATGGCACTGATCTATCATTACATGTTTTAGTGTCTCTGGACAAGGGAATACAAAAAATCATAGTAATCAACTGTGGTGTAATATTGCCAATCACTGACATTAAATAACAAAGGTGTAGATATTTACTGGTTGAGGATCTGTGGAGGTTCATGCTCAGGAAACAAATGCAAAACATCCTCTGATCCCAATCCAGACAGCCTTGGGAACATACAGTGCCTTTAGAAAGTCTACACCCCCTTGATATGTTGTCACATTTTGTTGCGTCAGTGGCTCACCGTTTCAGGCATTTAAATAATAGTTTTTACCACTTATCTAAACACTATACTCCACACTGTTAAGGGGAAAAATATATTTATTGTTGCTACAAATGTTGTACACCTAGGTTTGGTAATATTTAACCATTCTTCTTTACAAAACTGTTCAAGCTCTGTCAAGTTCCTTCGGTAGCAAGTTGATGGACAGCAAACTTCAAGTCATGCCACACATTTTCAGTTGGATTTAGGTAATTTACATGTTTGTTCCTCAGCCACTTTAGTGTAGATTTGGCTGTGTGCTTTGGGTCATTGTCATGCTGAAAGGTGAACTTCTGTCCCAGGTTTTCCTCAAGGACTTTTCTATACATTGCTCCATTAATTCTCCCTCCTATCCTGACAAGACCTCCAGTCCCTGCCGATGAGATGCATCCCCAAGTACACAGTAAGGATGGTGTTCTGTGGGTGATGCACTTATTTATTAATTTATTTTAAATTCATTTCCTACACATTTCACTTAAAAAAAAATGTAAAGGGTGTGTAGACTTTCTATAGACACTGAACATGAAAGGAATTATGGAAGGTGCCATTATCCATTTCCCAAACACTAATTTATAACAAGAACAATAAGCAGCTTCTATAGACAGGTTTTATGTATGTATGCACGTTTGTATGTATGTATGTATGTATGCACGTTCCTCTGCAGCAAATTAAGCAATACGTTTTTGTCTTTACAGCAACTCTGATTTGAAGAGAAATATACCATAGGTGTAGTTTTATTCTCTACAGAATTTTGATTGTCAGATTAATTAGATGAAATAAAATGCAGTTTAACAAAGCAGTCATTTCCATTTCAGTTTTCAATCATTTGTGCTAATATAGTCATTGTCTAGTTGTAGTATTTACATAGTTTAATTTAGCATTGCTTTGACTTAAATTATACTATAGCGTGTCGTTATATTTATTTTAATAGAAGAACCATTTCAGGGATTATTTTTCCATGTCCTAAACTGCCACCCTTGACAACAGCTAATAGGTATTCAATGACAAGATGCAAACTTTAAATACCAGTACATTATTTGAAGATGTATTGATTTCTTCATCTTTTTTTTTTATGATTCGATTAATGAAGTATGATATTCCATGAATGCCTGCTGTGTAAGCAGAGCCTTAAAAGTTGACAATAAAAAGCAGGTTATTTGAAGCACTGACAATGACCAAGGTGACATTATGTAGACATTCCCATAATTTAATGGAAAAGTTAAGTTGCGGAAAAAACAACTTCAGCATTTCTAGAAATATCAACAATATTTTTTATCCTTGGTTTTTGCTCAAAATAATATATTTTCAGAGCTATCTCTAGACTCTATTAACAACTATTTTCATAGTGAATTGGAAGACTCCTGATGACTTAGATTACTCCCTTCAAATGATGGTCTACCTTGACAAGTACAAATCCGTGGAAAAACAATGTTTTATCTTTGTGAACCGATCTGGTATAAATATCCCCCATCTTAATTATTAATGGTCACCATGGTGCCTCGCCCCTGTGTTACCAACTGTGGTGTTCCTGGCTTAAGCAGTAATGAATGCTCTAGTGTGCTGTGCATTTAATTTGAGCACAGGTGGGCGATTAAGTACCAAGCCACGCAATCATGAGCAACATAATCACGGGACCCATGCTCATATTAAAGGCATAGAATACTAAGTGCCTTGCTAAGTTCATTGCAGATATACTGTTTCAATTAATTACCAAAGTCCATTATTTTGGCTTCATCTCATCCCATCTGATTACCGTGACTCTTTGAAAGCACTCTTAAGACACATATTCAAAGTTTGGAACAGAAAATGTTTTTCTGTTATTTTTCACTTTCTCTAATTCAACCTTATTATAAATAAAATATAGTCACAACTAATAAAATGGGAAACGAATATGCATGATCATTTTTGTTATTTTATTCATTTATTCAGAATACTTGTCTGTGAATGCTAGACACTTTTAATTATAAGGTACACACTTGTTTTATTTATGTATTTATATATTTATTTTAGTATGTATTTGTGTGTAAGTATAATCAGAAGAAAAGGGGTGATTCATCTTTCCCTTTTTAAAGAACATCAATCTCATCTGCCCCCGCCTCTTCTAATTAGCTGAACAAAGGCACTGATTGTATTTAATTAATAAAATCCACCAGAATACAAAAATTCCAAATATTTTTGGCAAGGTTTTGCCAAGGGAAAAATTCAGGTGTACAGTTTTTCTGAGGGGCTTGAGAGGTCGATTGTGCTGCAAGCCCTCAACCTCAACAAGAAGGCACTAATATTTAATATAATAATTTGTGTTAATGCTTGATTTAGAACAAAGCCTATATGTGTAATGAATACTGAGACATTTCCAATTTTACCACAAAACATTGTGTGAATTTCATGCTAAAGAGAATGCTGATCTAGGTTTTGTAATGGTACCAGACACCTGCACCTGAGGCAATTGTGAAGATCTCTTGGATCCTAATCATTATATGACATGTACGTGCAAGGAATATTGATGTTTTATATACTTTGGGAGTCAAAATATGTGTATTGTGAGTGGCTATATACATATGCTATTGAAATGTAATTCTTATTATCATTACCAGTACAATGAATAAAGGAAGACCAATTCTGACATAAGTCAAGAAAGGCAAGATCTATGTTTAAGCCTATTGCATCTCTGCTATATTTGTTAACTTTTGGATAAACTATGTCACTGAAAGATTCACCAGTCAAAAACAAATAAAATAAAAACAAATACAGTGAGGGAAAAAAGTATTTGATCCCCTGCTGATTTTGAACGTTTGCCCACTGACAAAGAAATGATCAGTCTATAATTTTAATGGTAGGTGTATTTTAAAAGTGAGAGACAGAATAACAACAAAAAAATCCAGAAAAACGCATTTCAAAAAAGTTATACATTGATTTGCATGTTAATGAGGGAAATAAGTATTTGATCCCCTATCAATCAGCAAGATTTCTGGCTCCCAGGTGTCTTTTATACAGGTAACGAGCTGAGATTAGGAGCACTCTCTTAAAGGGAGTGCTCTTAATCTCAGCTCGTTACCTGTATAAAAGACACCTGTCCACAGAAGCAATCAATCAATCAGATTCCAAACTCTCCACCATAGCCAAGACCAAAGAGCAGTCCAAGGATGTCAGGGACAAGATTGTAGACCTACACAAGGCTGGAATGGGCTACAAGACCATCGCCAAGCAGCTTGGTGAGAAGGTGACAACAGTTGGTGCGATTATTCGCAAATGGAAGAAACACAAAATAACTGTCAGTTTCCCTCGGTCTGGGGCTCCATGCAAGATCTCACCTCGTGGAGTTTCAATGATCATGAGAACGGTGAGGAATCAGCCCAGAACTACACGGCAGGATCTTGTTAATGATCTCAAGGCAGCTGGGACCATAGTCACCAAGAAAACAATTGGTAACACACTATGCCGTGAAGGACTGGACGGGGCCATGTACCGTCAAATCTTGGGTGAGAACCTCCTTCCCTCAGCCAGGGCATTAAAAATGGGTCGCGGATGGGTATTCCAGCATGACAATGACCCAAAACACACAGCCAAGGCAACAAAGGAGTGGCTCAAGAAGAAGCACATGAAGGTCCTGGAGTGGCCTAGCCAGTCTCCAGACCTTAATCCCATAGAAAATCTGTGGAGGGAGTTGAAGGTTCGAGTTGCCAAACATCAGCCTCGAAACCTTAATGACTTGGAGATGTGTGCAAACCTGGTGGTTGCCAACAAGGGTTTTGCCACCAAGTACTAAGTCGAAGGGGTCAAATACTTATTTCCCTCATTAACATGCAAATCAATTGATAACTTTTTTGAAATGCGTTTTTCTGGATTTTTTTTTTGTTATTCTGTCTCTCACTGTTAAAATACACCTACCATTAAAATTATAGACTGATCATTTCTTTGTCGGTGGGCAAACGTACAAAATCAGCAGGGGATCAAATACTTTTTTCCCTCACTGTACATAATACAGGAGAAAAAGCCTTCATGGACTTTTTTTGAAATTAGTTTCTCTGTTCCTTGCACAATCTTTGCACTTCATAACTTGCAGTAGCTTAATGCTGTATAAAAGACACAGGGCATACCCAAGGCAATTACAGCACTGTAAATCACCAGGATCTGTGCATGACTCATACATAGCAGGTACAAAGATCTTTCCCTTTTTTCATTTCGATATGTGTTCCAACTGACGTTTTTTGTTTCTGCCCAATAAGATATATTTTCCGAGGATATATTTATTGTGTTTATTTTTATATTTCTCTCAAGTGACAGTCCTTAAACAAAGATATGATTTCATTATGCATGACAGTGACAACTGTTCATATTTATAACTTATTAAAAGACTATTTTAATATGAATGAAGATCTAAACATAATTTTCATCATTTGGTTAGCGGGTTTGCATTGCTAATTTCATTATTAAAGTAAATAATACAGTGACAAACAATTCTATTTTTGGAGGATCATTGTCTTTTCCTGGAGGCGTACGTTTCTCCAAATAATGATGCATCGTTACTGCATCATAGCTATTGGCACAGTAATATTAATAATATTGTACAATTACATTGGAAGAGGTTATCATATGTATATGTATATGATTCTGTTGTCTCTATTTTTGCACACATTTCAGAGGCCAGTTGACCTGCTGTATGTAATTGAAAACCTGTTAGTTTATATTACAAAAGAAAAACAACTTTAAGATAGAATTAATTAGGCAGTTATAAGTAAATATATAAATACATCTATCCATGAATACATATATACACACACAGATACATGCATGCATATTTAAGTAAATACATACAAAATATTGTAATTGATTGAAGTTATTCAAATATATTGTTATTGGCATCTGTCTTATAATTCTCCATGTTTAAAAGCTTGGAATCCTCCTCCCTGTAAATTTGTAATGCAGTGGTTCAGACTGGGATATAAAACTGTGTTCAAAACTGTAAAGAGACATCGAAATATTGAAATGCACACTTGCCTAGATCAGTTTCATCCCTGTTATTTTTTGTTCATATTAATTGTGTTTTAACTGTGACTGTTTTACAGAAAATTATAGCAGGCCAAAAGAATAACCTTCCATGAAAGGTGTTTTTTTTCTTATTTTTTTTTTTTCTTCTAAGGTTTTGTCAGTTCTTTCATTATTTTTTTTATTTTTATTATTTCTGGAAACTAATTTCAAATGAAAGCAAAAAAGAGTAATGTAGCTGTAAGACATACAATGCCATCCCACCCACAGCAGCAGATTTGATAAAACAGCTGTGAAAGAAAACAGTGGGAGGATGCCCAAAGGGCTTCTGCACTTCACTCGTCTAAGAAGACACTGTATGGATTTAGTATATGCCCAGACTTTATTTATTTATTTTGGTGAGATGCGGACAGGTTCAAAGTGTGACTATAATGTGCTGCTTTTAAGTAATTTCTGAGTTTTACACTTTCTGGTTCATTTCCCACACTGATCACCGGCAGTAATGCTTCTGGGCAAAGCTTGTGCCCCAGTATTTATTGGGCTCGTACAGTTGGCAGCACCTTTATTCTGTTCACTGTGTAAGTTTGAGAAGATGGCTTTACTAAACAGCTTCTTCGGTAACTCTCTGAGACAGACTGCTGCAAGCATGTGGCCAGAATTTATCTGGACATTGTATTCTTGTATTATATTCTAATGTTCCTTTTGTTTGAGTTGTTTGAAGGCTTCATATAAACTTCTCAATACAAATTGAAATGTGTTTGCTTCCTTTGTCAGGATTCCCAAACAACTGAATATGAATAAATTGCTTTGCAAAAATGTAGCTTCTGGAGGACAATGTTATTACAGAGGCTGTGGAACCATATTCTGAACATTCGGAATGCAACAGAGAATGTGACCTTGTGTCTTTCCTGTTTCTGTGAATAAATGGAACAGAGTTTGGGTTTGATCTTTCTAACATTGCTTCTCTCTACATATGCAGATGGATATAGAATGTATCTAAAGTATTTGGTCTAAGATGCATAATAGTCTGCTCATAAAGCCGTAGGCTAAAACTCAATTAAGTGTCAGACTCTGGGTGAAAAAAAAGATAGAAAAACCATGATCTTCTTTTTACCTGTACATGACTCTCTGCCATTACATAATTCAGAAACAGTAACTGAAGATTTTATTTTTTTCCATCACAAATCTCACCTCTTATCCCTTTGTGTAGCTGGCAACAGAAAAAAGG
Source organism: Amia ocellicauda (assembly GCF_036373705.1). NCBI lineage: Eukaryota > Metazoa > Chordata > Actinopteri > Amiiformes > Amiidae > Amia > Amia ocellicauda. The sequence continues at coordinate 11,415,811 of NC_089859.1, forward strand.
TGATATTGGATTTGACAAGCTCTTTCTCAGAGTACATACAGTGCCATATTCCATTGGTATTGATGTTTGTTTGAAGAAATTAAAAGGCTTTGAATACATTATTTCACAAGGGACAATTAATAAGTATATTTTGTAAGATGAGGTCCAATTAGGCAGAGTTGTGTTGCTTGGCTGCTTTAAAATATGTCTTCTGTTACAAATGCCATATATATAGTTTTGAACAGTATGGTACTGAAACCAGTAGATATAGAAAAGATAAGTGTTTCTGAAATTTTAACACTTTCAGTAAAGAAATTACACAATCTTTCAAAGTATTACGTTTCATAATATGTATCTCCAGTAGGCCTATTGGCTTCTGTGAGCTACCAGTTGTATACCCAAGAGAAGAATATCAATTTAAACTATTTTGTGTACATTCTTTGGAAATGAATTGTCTTCGTTTTAATTCACCAGCAGTTCCTGCACCTTAACAAAAAAAATCTAAAAACAAAACAAACAAACATGATTCATCAGGTCTCATCAGTAAATAGAGTTTAGCAGGAAAGGTAACCTTGTTTGAGATTCTAAGGCTTGTCAGATAGCAATGTGATAATGTGATTATCCAATGATGTATGAAAAGAGCGCTGTCTCAGATTTCCCAAATGCAATTGTATAGTGTTACAGGATAAAGTGCATACAGCTGACAATGTAGTTCCATCACAAGTCAGTAACATATATAGTCAGTGACTAGTTTTACATTCAATTTGTTTTTTTTAAATGATGACATATGTCCATTAGCTATTGTGTTTAAGGATACATACTTTGAGCCAACCCTAATTCAAAACACATCAAGTAAAGTTACATACAATAACCTGATTGTATTTATTTATTTTCAAAATCCCGTCTGTTTTCAGCACCAGAGCCATGTAAGGCTTTCTGTGCATTAATACGTATCAGGGTTGTTTTTGTTAATTGTTAATTAGTGATTTTTGGCATACAGGTGTATTAGTCACGAGTGCATTTGTAAACAGCGAAATTTAAACTCTATGCTTTCGTATTTTCACCACAAGCCTGTTACATTCAAGTACACAATACTCCGACACTGTAGCTTGAAATGGATCACTTGATAATGAATCCTTTGCATCTAAGATGTATGGAAACGACCTCTTGTTCTTAAGAGAGATATATGTTACCACATGCATATTTTATCTTTACCTCGCACACAATAATGATCAGTTCCCTTTAAAGTAAATTTCTTAGTGTATCAGCTTATCACTGAATTAGTATAGATTGTGTATGCTTTTGCTGAAGAATAGAAAGAAGTACACTTACAACCCTCTAAGATATTGCACCTGCATGGCCTTATATGTGAGTAAGTGCTTTAATTTTATTTACCATAAGAACAAACAAGAACCTATTTCCAAAGCTAATCTGTTGCACCTTACATATATATTACAAGTGTAATTTTGGTTTACTTTATTGATATGCACTGGCAAAAAGCTCTTTAGCAAACATTACTGCATAGTCCCTAAGCCAATTAGCTAAACTGTGGTTTGCTTTCTTAGAACTGACTTACATAATTAAAGGTTATTAGTTTGTTTGTATCACTGTTTGCTATATCAAACTGCATATATAAAAACACAAATGTTGTTGAAGCCTTTTCAATAATTAGAATACATCACAGCACATTATAATTTGTATTCTTTAATGGTACTCTTTTAACTAACTGCTTAACATTGTCTTAATGGAATAATGCAATTACTTTTATTAACTTTTCATTAAAATTTGTCTCAAAATGTACTCCTAATAACTGCTTCATTGAATGTCAGTACTTAATGAAGGCTGTTTGTTTATTATGTGAAGTCTGAAATAAACTATTCAAATATTGTTTTTTATTCACAAATAATAATTTAGAAACTATTACATTAATACATATACTTTATGTTTTGTTCATTTGTATAAACAAACACATTTATCAAAATCGGCTGTGATAAAAATGGTTGCTATTTTTATATTTGGAAATTTCTTTTTTTGTCATTGCTTCATGAAGAGTGATTATAATAAATTTACATTTAAAATGTTTTCCAGGGTCGTTTTAATGATCAGTGTGGATAGACCTGACAAATGATGGAAGTTGGAAAGATGCAAGAACAAAATCCTGACTGTTGTATTCAACATGGACTTCTGTAAATCATAATTAATCTCTCCTGTCAGCAAATAAAGTTTAATTATGAGAAGGTGGTATAGCTGTAGGCATATGGCTCTTTTAATAAACAGTGCAATGTTATAAAAAATGCATTGTTATATTTATGTATTTATTCACAATAATTCATTAAACACCACATTCCTCCAGGCTATCAATGTGAGTTTTTAGTGTTCTCATATTTCAAACCAATTATCACTTTTCCTCAGTGGAACACTAAAAATAACAACAGCAGTAATAATTGATAGGTAAATCCATTCAATAATTTGTATTATTGCAGTGTATGCATATGTAAACTTCGATTTCTACAATATGTAGGTTTAGCTGAGATATTATAGTCCACTGTCAAACAATTATTATCTGTATGTTTCCATGTGTGTTATTCTATCCATTACAGATTTTGTAAATTCAGGATGTATAAATATATGTATAATTAGTACAGAAAGTAGTTCTTGCTTTCTCTGAGTATCATTCTGGACGACGCTCACTCACTCACTGAATTGGATTGAATTATTGTTACAAAATTTGTTACAAAATCTAAATTAAACAAAGAGAAAATGTTTTATAATGAAGTAAATAATCACAAAACATTGTATGACAAAGTGACACTTTAATAAGCATGGGTTTTCCCAAACTAATTAAAAATCACTTGCTGTTTATGCTAAATAAATAAATAAACTAACTAAACTATGGATATAATGACAAATATATTGTGAATAATTACAAACCCATCCTCACCAATCAGTCATTGCAGAGGGAAATATAATGTTTATATGTAGTTACACTATTCAGAATTAAATTAAATTTCCTGAAGCACCCACTTTGGGGATTCAGTACAAAGTGTATCTATCCATGCTGCCTTGTTCTGCAAGAAGAATTTATGTTTATCTCTTAGGAGTTCAGATTGCCTGAACACGTTCAATTCTTGAAAGTGATTAAATGTCTAGGAACTGATTTGGGATCTTAAGTGTGTCTCAAACTCATATATTCATTATTATTTAACCCTCTAGATATGTTCCCTTATGACACCTGGTCATGTCAATATACAAATAACATATTGGGTGTGATACAATATTGTGCACACTGCAATGCTGAATATATATGCTGGATAAATCATATATCTTTCATTTTTTTAAATGTTTGTTTTTGTTTGTTATGTTCATATGAATATAATAAAGGGAACCTAAGTCAACCGTAAATGCAACATACAATATATCTGCCCAGTTTGTACTTTGGTTTGAGATGGAATGGTAATTTAAATTCTCTGCACTGTCCAAATATGTATACATATATGTATAACAATATGATGAGTCATACTAGCAAAAAAGGTTTCCATTGCTCTCAGAAATGAAAGGTATTGCCTGACTGACAAGATAAAGGACAGCTGTGCTTTAATAATTGCTTCACACTAGTTTTAACAGGATCTGTCATTTGAAAGGCAGCGCATGGCACAAACTGAGAGAATGCTTTGTTTACCTAAAATACTGCACATGAAGGTATGATTTATGTATTATAGACAAAGAGATGAAGATGTGAAATATTTAAATTAAAAGTAGGTTAGGTGTTCGAGTGAATGGATCGTCTCTATCTACGTATAAGACACGCATGAATGCTGTAATAGCGTACAGAAGAAGACTGAAAAACCAAACAAACCGATAAAAAGGCATGTATTGTGCTGTCATCAAAATATCACAGCCACCAAGATGATTATACCTGATCTTTCAGAACACTTAGACTCATCCGAGGGTTGTAACAGCCATGAGGTAGAGTTAGTGCAGCCCTGCTGTGAGAAGCTAATCATAGGGCAGTGAAGAGAGAGAGAGCTCTATTATGCATCCCTTTTACAATGAATGGCCCGTGTACGATTCAAGGCATTAAAAGCTTAGCAATACTTATTACACACAGAAATAAAATAACTGCTGAAGAAAAAAGAAGAAGAAAAACAATTTACAGTGCTTTGCAAAAGTATTCAGACCCTTCCCAAACTGTCCCATTTTGTGAAGTTACAGAATGATGCATACACTTTTTTTCACTTTTAAAACAGAATACGTTTAAGGGTAAGATACGTTAGTAAATGTCAGCAAAGACTAAAGAGAGCAAACTGAAATATGTTGATTGCATAATTAGTCAGACCCCTCTCCTCAATATTTGGTAGAAGCACCTTTGGCAGCAATTAGAGCCGCAAGTCTTTTAGGGTAAGTATCTACTGACTTGCTGCAATTTCTACCCATTCTTCTCGGCAAATGTGCTCAAACTCTCTCCAGTTGCTTGGGGATCACTTATAGACAGCAGTTTTCAAGTACTTCCACAGATTCTCAATAGGATTCAATTCAGGGCCATTTAAAGGACATTCACTTTCTGATTCTTTAGCCACTCTAGTGTAGCATTGGCCTTTTGCTTTGGATTATTGTCCTACATTTTCACCCCAGTTTCAAGTCTTTAGCAGACTGAAATAGGTTATCCTCTAGTACTTTGCTCTATCCATTTTTCCTTCAATCCTAAAAAGCTTTCCAGTCCTTGCTGATGAGAAGCATCTCCATTGCATGGTGCTGGCCCCATCAGGCTTGGCTGTAGGGATGGTGTTGACTGTGAGTTGTGCAGTATTGGATCTCCAAATTGGTCTCTTCCAACCACAACACCTTTTGCCACATTTTTGCAGGATCAATCGGGTGCTTTGAGACAGCTTATTTTTCATTATTGCTTCCTTCTTGCCACCCTTCCATACAGACAAGTTTTGTGAAGTGTTCTAGATATTGCGGACTGATGCACATCTCAGCCATTGAACTCTGTAGCTCTTTCAACATTTTTGTTGGCCAGACAGTGGCATCCCTCACCAGTTTCCTCCTTGCAAGACCGCTGAGTTTGGAGGGATGGCCTGATATAGGCAGTGTCTGGGTGGTACAATGCACCTTTGATGTCTTGATGATACAGTACATTGTGCTTACAGCGATATTCAGATATTTTGATATTTTGTGTACTCTTCTCCTGATCTTTGCTTTTCAATGACTTGTTTTGAAAGCTCTTTGCTCTTAAAGTTTGAGCCTTTGCTTGAAATTCACTCTCTGACCAAGGAACTTCACAGAGACAGGTGTTTTTATTCAGAAAACTTGAGAACCACTATTATTGCACACAGACAGGGGCCATTCAGCTAATTGTGTGGCTTGGCCATTGTATGCACCTGAATAGGCCAGATCAAAGTGTTTGAATAGTTATGCAATCCTGACATTTCCATATTTATTTCATGTTAATTCTCTAATTACTTCATTCTTGTTGTTTTTGCGTCAAAACTATGTAGTAGGTTGTGTATATAACGTATAATACTTCCTACTTTAAAGTGTCATGACAGCAAGCTTTAATTCAACAAGGCACTGTATTTGATTAATCAAAATCAAAAGTGGAGAGTGCAAAGAGACATGCCAGTCCAAACCCAGACCTGGATCAAAGTTGTGTTTTGTTTATTTGTTATTCTCTACAAACTAAGAATCTTTGTCATTTAATATACTTTAATGGACCCATTTGTGTTTAATCTTCCCTTGAGAGAAATATAAGCCCCTAAGAATATACAGTATATACAAAATTTGTAATTGTTCATTCCACCATACACAGTGTATTTATTTGCTTCTTAAGCTTTATTATTATTATTTCAGAACAAGTGCTATTCTTATGTGAAGCATGCTATTACCTTTTACACCCCATCCCCAATGAAATCATTCACAAATTAAAGTTAATGATCTGTGCCTTGCCTGAGACTGTTATTTGTCCTTAAGAAACCTCACATGCGTTAGACGTGTTACAACTGTTAATCTTCCCTGCAACACCTCAGAAACTGTGAACTGCAAGTGAAAAAAGACATCTGATTTATTTTGCAGGAGATTAGCTTTTGTCACTCAAAAGTTCTTTATGCAGAGATAAAAAATGCCCCTTGGTTAATGTCACTTGTTCAAAGTGTATGTCTTGCTGAGTAAATTAAACAATGTGTTAGAGATGAAACTTTAGAATAGCCTTAGACTTGAGAGTTACGGGCAGTCTACAGCGAATTGATAGCTGACAGTACAGCATACCAAGATGCCGGGTTTCAGATTTATTAACTCCACTCCACCCTAAAGAGTGTCTCAGATGTGCCCTTCAAAACAAAAAAAAAAGCTTTTCTCCAAAATCTTGAGAAGTTCACAAGGAAATATTAACACAACCAACATCAGTAAAATAAATTTGCCTGAGGATGTTGTTGTTTTGTCAGGAATTAAGTCAGTCATTTGGTGAGTATATTCCTTACTTATTTTAGTTGAACTTGTTATTTGTTGCATGCATGTTTGTTTGTTTTTTTTGTTTTTTTTTAAACAATGTGATTGTTTTTAAGAAAGGGACATATGTGGCCCTGGGAGTCCCCTTCAAGCAATCATTCACCATACAATACTTACTGTGGATCAGATGTGTACTAGAAGCCCAAAAGTCAAGTTAAATTTGTATCTTAATACATCTGCTCTGTGCTGTATCATTGATTATAACCTAACCACAAAGGACATATATTAACAACAAACAATGTCTGAGATTAAATATATAAATTTGAAAATACCTCCTAATCACATAATGCACCTGCATTTCATTGTAATATGCAGCCAAATGTTAAATTTAATGCCAGTCTGTATCTCAGTGCTTATGGATGATCAGAATACTTGGTGTATAACATATAACTTTCAGCTTTTGATATTCAGCTTAATCAGCTATGCATATGATATGTTTTTGGATCCTTTTTTGTGTAAGGTATGTTGTCCCAGAAGAAAAATGTCCTTTTCCCCTCCAGCTGTACTGTGGACACACCACTAGAGGGACTTTCAGTTTCTAAAATTTGTAAAGGCCATACGGGGACTAGAAAGCATTGTATTTAGTGTTTCCAAAACCTGGAGAAAATTCCAGGCCCGGGTTTTTGACGTTTAAAATGAATAAATCCGGGGTCCCTGGGGCACCCGGGCTTGATTACAAATTATTTCATAGGCATATAAATAGGAAAAATAAGCAATTTGGAAACAAAAATATGTAAATAAAAAACATTAAGCTTACTCTAAACTTTGCGATTACACAATGCTTTCAGCGCAGCGGGCGCACCACGGTACCTTGCAGGCACACGCCCCACCCTGTCACACATAAAAATTTTAGTTCACTGAACTACTAAAATCTTAGGTTTATACCCTTATTTTATTCATTAAACTAGAACCCCGGGCCATATCAACAAGGTAATACTAAATACGTAAAATAATAAACACCTTTTTGTGTCTGTATTTTATGTGGAGCTGAAATTAAACACAAACTCAGCTGTTTGCAATACCTTGTTTGTATATGTTTTGCATTTGGCCGTTTGGCCGTTTACTTCTTGTAGGAAGTAGAACCAAACCGAGCTGGGATCGGAACATTTTTCTTGAAATGCCGCCAGGTTACTGAATGAACATTCCCACTTCAATCTTCTCACTGAATGAAATATTCACTAAAGTATACAAGAGTCGCTGTTGTGTATGATTTTTTTTTTTTTTTCGTCAACCCTGGTTTTATACCTATGCCAAACCCGGGAATGCGGGGTTGAGAAATCGTCCAGGTTGCCCGGGTTTTCGGTGCCCCAGGTCCCCAGGCTGGAAACACTAATTGTATTACAGCATATGAAAATGTTTTGTTTTACAGAAACATCAAGATTTTTTTTTAGGATTAGATCTATTTAAATTCAGTCATCCAATGCTTAAAATGGTCAGATTCCTCACCAGTGAATATCTACAACGTAATATTACATTGATTATGTTTAGCTTATTATAAAACCTGAAAACATATTATTCTCCTTGTGTACAAACTACAGCAGTGTTGTATATATATATATATATATATATATAAAGCTCTGGAGAAAATTAAGAGAATCAAGTTCAGGAATCAATGTTAAGTGGTCTCTTAATTTTTTCCAGAGCTGTATATATATATATATATATATATATATATATATATATATATATATATATATATTCATTTAAATAAACAAATTCAGATAGAGAGTATGTATTATAGAACATATGGAAAGCTACTGTTCTTATTTTATTTTGATTTGAAATTGTGCTATGTGATATTATTTGCAAAGTTGGCACGAGTCCTGGAAAGCTGTTGTTTATATTTCTTTACCCCCTCTCTTTATTTAACCTCTTGAGGAAGTTAGACTTAATAACATCCGTGCATTGGGCCAAACAAAATACGGTAGCTGCAATATTTACTTACACAGGTTTGTAGCAAATCATTAGGGCAATTGTTATTAGGACTTTGATAAATTGGGTTACACCTGAAGTACGCTGTGTAATCCATCTTGTACGGCACTATCCTGATTAGTACGGTTTGCTTACCTCCTGGACGCAGTGTTCGGTTACCAAGATTTCAGAATCCTCTGTAATCATCATCTTCCTCTGTCAGTTACCAATTCCTTTATGTGCTTTGTAGGATGATCAGGACATGTCTTCTGGGATGCTTGCCATTTCCTAAAGATGTGTGACATGGCAGATCGTTGATTTCCATCCACAGTTGCAATACAGATATCGATGATCCAGCTAATTGGGCATCTCCTGTCATGTCCCTTTCAAACGTCAAAAGTGTATTTCTATGTACAGTGTTGCATAAATTGAAGCCAAATGAGTGGGAGTGACTGATTGTTTCTTTCACTGTCAACAAGCATAAACATTGTCACACTTGTACCGAAAGAGTAGTGTTTGTGTTAAAGCTGCTAAAGATTTCTTAAGCCATTATTGTTTTGGTTGAGTTTTGGGGATCAGCAATGAGGACCACTCAGAGACTTACACTTTCCTGAACTCGGCAAAGACCCTCAACTTCATTATAGTTCACTGTTGCATAGAAACTCATAAAACGTCACAGGAATATAGAGGCCTATGGTAAATAAATTCAAGAACTGGATGAAGCTGATTGATTTTGTAGTTTGTAAATCATTTTTCACAAACATTTGAAACATTATAATGTCTTCTAAACTTCTTATCACAGAGTTGGGAAACTTGCTGTAATTTCTTAGTCATTTTCCAAGAGATGTTCAGATTATGCTGACATGTTCAATGGTATTGAGAACATATTGGATTACATTTTTAATATTAAAATCTGTTCTCTGAAACCACTAAGAAGACTAAAGTAAAACTTGATACCTATGATCAAAGTTACTCCACTTTATGTTGCTAGATACTAAAAAAAGGCTGTGATTGGTCTATTTACATACACTCACCTAAAGGATTATTAGGAACACCATACTAATACTGTGTTTGACCCCCTTTCGCCTTCAGAACTGCCTTAATTCTACGTGGCATTGATTCAACAAGGTGCTGAAAGCATTCTTTAGAAATGTTGGCCCATATTGATAGGATAGCATCTTGCAGTTGATGGAGATTTGTGGGATGCACATCCAGGGCACGAAGCTCCCGTTCCACCACATCCCAAAGATGCTCTATTGGGTTGAGATCTGGTGACTGTGGGGGCCAGTTTAGTACAGTGAACTCATTGTCATGTTCAAGAAACCAATTTGAAATGATTAGACCTTTGTGACATGGTGCATTATCCTGCTGGAAGTAGCCATCAGAGGATGGGTACATGGTGGTCATAAAGGGATGGACATGGTCAGAAACAATGCTCAGGTAGGCCGTGGCATTAAAACGATGCCCAATTGGCACTAAGGGGCCTAAAGTGTGCCAAGAAAACATCCCCCACACCATTACACCACCACCACCAGCCTGCACAGTGGTAACAAGGCATGATGGATCCATGTTCTCATTCTGTTTACGCCAAATTCTGACTCTACCATCTGAATGTCTCTACAGAAATCGAGACTCATCAGACCAGGCAACATTTTTCCAGTCTTCAACTGTCCAATTTTGGTGAGCTTCTGCAAATTGTAGCCTCTTTTTCCTATTTGTAGTGGAGATGAGTGGTACCCGGTGGGGTCTTCTTCTGTTGTAGCCCATCCGCCTCAAGGTTGTACGTGTTGTGGCTTCACAAATGCTTTGCTGCATACCTCGGTTGTAACGAGTGCTTATTTCAGTCAAAGTTGCTCTTCTATCAGCTTGAATCAGTCGGCCCATTCTCCTCTGACCTCTAGCATCAACAAGGCATTTTCGCCCACAGGACTGCCGCATACTGGATGTTGTTCCCTTTTCACACCATTCTTTGTAAACCCTAGAAATGGTTGTGCATGAAAATCCCAGTAACTGAGCAGATTGTGAAATACTCAGACCGGCCCGTCTGGCAGCAAAACCATGCCACGCTCAAAATTGCTTAAATCACCTTTCTTTCCCATTCAGACATTCAGTTTGGAGTTCAGGAGATTGTCTTGACCAGGACCACACCCCTAAATGCATTGAAGCAACTGCCATGTGATTGGTTGGTTAGATAATTGCATTAATGAGAAATTGAACAGGTGTTCCTAATAATCCTTTAGGTGAGTGTATATTGCAGGATTGAGTTGTAGCAGACTCATGAATCTTCACAGTGGCATATCTTATATATATATATATTCAGAGTTATTTCTGAACACATAAGAATATAGTAATCTTCTCTAATTACTCTTCTACTTCTAAAATCACTGCATAAACAGTAGGTTAAGACAAATCCATTTCTGTCTCCTTAGCATTTCAGCATGCAGATATGAACTAGGGATGTAGTAAAGCCAAACAGGGACAACCACAATAACAGCACATAGAAACCCAACCACAAGATGTGATGTTCAGCTATGCAAGTCGGGAATTATCTTGTGACAAGTTGCAAGGGAGTGATGGATGAATGCAGCAACTGTTCAGAAAGCAAGGAATTGAGGCATTACACAACATGAAAAAATAGATCAAGTTTGAAGGAAAATTATTTTAAAATCTAATTACTCAACAGCAAGCAATATGTGCTGGACTAAAAAGACAATTCATATTCTTGTGAGATAAGGATCACAGACAACATTTTTAGTATTTCTCTACTGAAAATGTTTTAATAGTTGCAGTTGCAGTTTAGTGAAACTCTTAAATTGACAGCAAAATTAATGATCAAAGGAGAATTGTTTTAAATTCCCCTTGGGGATAATGTGTGCCCCAATGAAGAAATATATACATATTTAATATTAATATCTATTTTTGTTCAGTAACCCATCCTAACCTCTGGACAAAGAGCATCGACCATAAATGCCAGGCCATGTACTAATACCAAATGTATACTTTGTTTATTAATTTTCAGTAGGTGCAAAAGACGTGTTCCCAACATAGACTACACATTGACTACTGAATTATACATATTAAAAAAGTGAATTTGTGCAATTATGTTTAAGGTGTATCAAAGATCATACATTAGCTAGAAATAATGAATGATTAATTGCGAGGGAAATCGATCTTCTGTCAATGTCGATCAAAACACGGCAGCCTTTGAATTTTTAAAGGAGAAAAGGTTACTGGGTTTTGCTGATCATTATTTTGAGTACATTTAAATTATGCGCTGTAGGTTATCATTTATTTATTTTACGCATTAGCAGTTTTATCTTACCGTTCTTTAGTACCAGGTATTTTAAATAAAGCAGAAAGATTATAGCTTTTGGTGGGATTTTTCATGCATTGTTAAAAAAAAACATTTGAGAAAAGGTAGAGGATCATGCTTATTACATAAATGAATAAATTCATGAATACATTCATATTGTTGATGCTAGCCTTCGATTAACTGTAAGATCTGTTGCAATGACTGCTGCTCTAGCTTGAAAATGTTTCTATGCTACCCTGCAAATGACTGTAGGAAGAATTCTAACACGTCTGAATTGTATGTACAGAATACAGCTGGTCTTGGGTATATTATCTGTGCCTGTGTGCATGTGTGTGTCTTGATTGACCGCAATCCAAGCCCAAACTCTGTTGCTCCTTTGAACACTGTTTGTTGATTCCACTGACCTGCTAGATCTGTGACAAAGGCTTATATAAGAGCATTAGCACACAATCCTCATGGCTACATATCCAGCAGTGCTCATTGCACAGCTATGATGAATGCTGCTAGTTCAGCCTTGTATAATAAATCCTCACAGAGAATTTCTCCCGTCACAGAGAATCTAGAGCATTAAAACTGAATGCAAGAGTTGCAAATCTCATTCATATTATCCCCCTCAGCAGAAGGTAGAAAATCTCTGAAGTGTTTTATTTATTTTTTTGCGGAAGAAACGGATTTCTCCTGCCCACTTTACTAATGCTGTGCTAATGGTATTAGAGATTGAATTAGAAATTTTGAATGATCTGGGAAATCAGTATAGCAGTTTTTTACTGCTAAAAACCTTACAGTACCTCAGAAAAGGTCAGTTATCACAGAAGAGCAATGTACCATATTATTTCCTGTCTGTGATGAACAAATGTAAATTGCCAGTAGGAGACAAGAAAAGCAGGATGTCTTGAGATGTTTCTACTGGCCAACTAGACAATTTAATGTTTCAGCTAATTCAGTGGATTTAAAGGTTTCATTATTTCAAATGTCATATTAAAAGAGATTCATTTTCATTAACTTGAAGTCTGCATGTTTTGTTCTGTGTAATGCAATTTTCTTGAGGTTCTTTTTCTGTCTGTCAAGTATTATTATTGATATTTTATATCCATCTATATTGGGATCTATGTAGTTTACAAAGTAAATTCTCTGGGTGTATAGCTTGTATACCACACTAGTATCATCACTTTAGGTTCACATCTGATGATTTCATTCAAAGACCAGACCCATTCCAATCATTATTTGTGATGTCTCCTGTGATCAATGGGTTGTTCGTGTCTCATTGTTCCAATAATCTAATGGATGTATTATTGCCATCTTTATTCAACCCAAGAGGACTACATTTAACTCCAGAGGGTTTTATGTGGTCTATATAGCATACTGCTTCCAATGCCTGTATATATTTTGAAAAGGGGTTGGTGACTCACTGGGAATATTTTTTCACAATTGATTGTCTCCCCTGCCCATGTGGAAACTAAACAATAAAATTAGATTCTGTTAAAATATATACTGGTATATATCATTGATTTATTGGAGTGAGGCTCAGATACAATTACCCCTCCTCCATCTGTAGCCTAGAGCAATGCACAGTATATTGGTGCACTGTTTTCATGGTATATAAAAGACCAAATTAATCAGAGGTGAAATCTGAACTTTGTATGCACATGCAGAAATACTCGTCATCATCAAATTCAATCATATGGTTGTTGCAACAGTCTTTCAGGAATGCACTTTAAAATGTATATGTTCTAGACTGTGTCCAACATCCTTGTTTTCACAGAAAACGCCAATAATCCTCACGTTGTGAGCAAAAGAACTCTCACTTCAAAAAGAGACACCAAAATCTAATAATTTGGAGTTGCTCTTGTAAGATTTCAATATCAATGTGTACTGTGAATATTACCTGCAGTACTGTGGTGATATCCATCCTATATGATTATAAAGATCACTCGGTAAGCGTGACCTCCTCCAAGACAACAGTCCTATAGACATTAATAAATGCCAGACCTATTTTCTTGAATATACCCTTCTAGGCATGTACCAAAAATGTCCTAATTCTAATTGCAGATACAATTTATTCCAGTGATATTCTCTGATGGTTGTTTTGCAGCCAGATTCACAAAAACTTGGAGATTGATTCAAAGAAAAAAAATAAAAAATAAAAAAAATAAACTTCCAGGTATGCACTTTTGGAAGTATAGAAAGACCAATAAGTTCAGCTATACATTTGCAGTCACAGTACTGGAATAATTACTAATTAGATACAGTGTACTTATTATAAATGCAGAAGTTATGGGAGGAGAGAGCACACTGAACTACTGACTATGCACTTCATGCCATATACTCAGTATTGAATCACTTACTCCTGCCCTAGGTATATACAAAAAAGTTAATATTTCCAGGGAGTTATTTGATCTTTATATTTAACACCTATGGTCCAGTAAGGCACCTTAATTTAAGAAATAACAAAAACAATATGAGTTCATAGATAAACAGCACAAAGAACAAATGAGACTATATACTCACTCAATTGTCCAAGTGTAATATATATATATATATATATATATATATATATATATATATATATATTTGTATATATACAGTGGCCTCCAAATGTGTTCATTCCTTTGATAAATTATAACAAACTTCTGCCTGTGAACTGGTCAGGAACTGCCATATATGGTTAAACCAGGGAAACATTAAGGCATATGGTTCTTATCTGGTTCTTATCAGACTCTTTTCCTACTTATAAAGGTTGAACTATAGCACAGTACCATAGCACAGTAAGACCGTGAGACAGTGACCACAGGGAAAGACATGCAGTTATTCAATTGTAATAGTAACAATACTGCACAGAACATTACGATGGACTGGTGGTTTCACATTTGCAGATTAGCACTAGCCATGAACTACTAAATGCTATTTTAGGTAGAGTAGTCCTAGACTATGAGATTGAATGAGATTTAAGACTTAAAGAGTAGGAGCAGCACAGAAAACACAACCGAAGAGGTTGCTTATACACACCTCTAATATATACACAAAACACAATAGATTATGTATTCACATACATGTTCTGCTTTTCAAAATAATACCTACATTATTACATAACTGTATAACTATGGCCATTGATCCTTATTTTCATTATTGATTTTTTCAGGCAGAAAGGTAAAACTTTGCATCTGAAGAAGAGTTTGTACTCTTGAAACAAGAGCAACATTTCATATTTATATTACTGCTTTTCTGCAGAAACCCTATAAAATGGCTAACAGATTTAAAGACATCCTTGTATATATAAATATAAAGAACATTGCCACCCACAGAAAACTGTAATAATTTTCTCATAGTACGGTCTCAGAATGCCATTTTGCTTAATGCAATGTGCCAATTTGTTCTTATATCAGCGAGGGGCTTACTCAAGGGACGCAGTATGTTGTCATATGAATTATGGTGTTCTTGAAAGCAGCAGTGCAAAGGGAAAACAAATTAAAACAATACATAAAGCTGGGGTTGATGTCTACTTTTAGGCTATTGTCTCTTTGATTTCTATATAACGTATAGTTTATTTCTATTAAAAAAGTAAGAGAAATATATACATATATATTAATCAGTGTCTGTTTGTTGTCTTGGTGTAGAACTGAATCAATATCATCTCTTTCCCCAGAACTGTGTGGGTTAGTTGCAGTAAAGTTTCAGAGATCAGGGAGTGCCTGTTGTTGAAGCCAATATCTGTTTCAAATTTGGTTGCATAAGCACAATCCCCTTATGACTTGTGATTGCCAAAAGTTATATTCCATGAGTTTTCTAAAAAGGCTTCCATGGTGTGACATCCAAGGTCTGTTAAAGAGGATGAATTCTAAAAGTAAAAATTGCAAGAGTGTGCTTTTCTGGTTTGTGTTTGGACAGTCTTTGTGTCTAATGGACTTCTCTGGACTAAGGGCAGGATTAAATCAAAAAAATTCACAAGGTGCAAACGTGAAATGTTACGGAAGAGTGGCAGGAGTGAATCTCGCAGATCAGCTCCTCGCTGAATTACATCTACAATGTGAGGCCCTGTGAGGGGGAGGAGCCTGTTCTGCTGCGTGGCTTCCGGGATGGACGCGCAGCGCGAGAGTCACCACGAGCCAATCACAGAGTCTGAAACTGGAGAGACACCGGAGCCAATCACAGAGTCTGAAACTGGAGAGACACCGGAAGAGCATGACGGGCTGCGAGAAGAGCGATGGGTCGATAAAGCAGAGAAACACAGCGATCTGGCACTCCGTGCTGTAAATCCACGGCATTTATTTTTTTCAAAATTGCCAATGCACCGTGCCCCCACTGCTGGACACGATGTTGTGACATAAACTCCTACTGCAATTTTTTATTATCATCACTTGATGAATAAACAGTGATGTGTACATCAGTACAAAGTACATCATTTTAATATCAGTCGATGCCATCTACTGGAAAAAGCAAGAAGTACAAACTTTACGCTCGGTGTCTCAAAGTGCAGCACTGACAGCAGACCCTGCGATGCAGCGCGCCTGCGCACTCGCCATCTCTCTCCAAAGAATGTGCGCTCTGACAAAATATGTAATGAAGAAACCACTGTTCAATGTTTACACATACATGTTAAAAATATGATCGTGTTACACAGATATATTTACACTTGTACCATTGTCTAAATTTCATTCTCTATGCATAAATACTCTTTACAGTACACAAACATACAAGTTACGCAACCATATATGCCCGTACAATATTCCATAAATATCATCCAGACGTCTCTATGCTTTACCTATTCGTGTAAATATGAATAATAATTGCAATTATACTGTATAGTTGCGCTGCAGCCGCTATGACAGCAGTGTCACTTGATGCATTGTTCGTCTCTTAAGAGTTGAGTTCAGTCCATATAGAGAGAGATGCACGAATTATTGAAAACCTGATATGTCCGAACAACGATTACAAAATGCAACATTAGATACACATTAGATACACATTAGATACACATCCAGTCTGCGGTGAGTGCGGTACTGTATGGGCTTCTAGGGTACAGATACACTGGAAAGGAGACTGCGGGTTTCTAGGCGGTATCTGGATGTGAGTGACTCGTGAACTGCTCTAATGCGGATATATTTTAACAACACTATGTCTGCTAACCTAATATAAACGGATACTGGCCGGCATTACCTTTGCTCTTCTGTTGGATATACCTGTCTGGAATAAGCCGCATTCTCTCACTTTAAAACTGAAAGGAGCTCAGCCCACCTTTCTGTTACGTGCAAAACTTTAATGTCAAATGTATCATGCATGGAAACACCCCCCTTATATAGGATATAGGCTGAATATACATAACTTTATAGTGAGTACAAGTGAGGTTGAATATTATCTCGATAGTAGGCACTACTCCTACAAAAGATGTGTTAGGAAGGAAAACATTTTTAACTTAAGGCATCAAATCGTTTTCAGAACAACAAACAAAGCAAAAGCAGAATAAACGAATGAGTGAATTAAACAAATAAAATGAAAAAATATGTAAAAAACAATCGAAACACTGAACAAAATATAAAATGACATTCAATAACAACATTTTTTCTCTGTGCATGAACAATAGGCAACATTTTGTTTGTATCGATGTTGGGCGCAACATGTACAGTGAGGGAAAAAAGTATTTGATCCTCTGCTGATTTTGTACGTTTGCCCACTGACAAAGAAATGTTCAGTCTATAATTTTAATGGTAGGTGTATTTTAACAGTGAGAGACAGAATAACAACAAAAAAATCCAGAAAAACACTTTCAGAAAAGTTATAAATTGATTTGATGTTAATGAGGGAAATAAGTATTTGACCCCTTCGACTTAGTACTTGGTGGCAAAACCCTTGTTGGCAATTAAAGAGGTCAGACGTTTCTTGTAGTTGGCCACCAGGTTTGCACACATCTCAGGAGGGATTTTGTCCCACTCCTCTTTGCAGATCCTCTCCAAGTTATTAAGGTTTCGAGGCTGACGTTTGGCAACTCGAACCTTCAGCTCCCTCCACAGATTTTCTATGGGATTAAGGTCTGGAGACTGGCTAGGCCACTCCAGGACCTTAATGTGCTTCTTCTTGAGCCACTCCTTTGTTGCCTTGGCTGTGTGTTTTGGGTCATTGTCATGCTGGAATACCCATCCACGACCCATTTTCAATGCCCTGTCTGAGGGAAGGAGGTTCTCACTCAAAATTTGACGGTACATGGCTCCGTCCATCGTCCCTTTGATGCGGTGCAGTTGTCCTGTCCCCTTAGCAGAAAAACACCCTCAAAGCATAATGTTTCCACCTCCATGTTTGACGGTGGGGATGGTGTTCTTGGGGTCATTCCTCCTCCTCCAAACACGGTGAGTTGAGTTGATGCCAAAGAGCTCGATTTTGGTCTCATCTGACCACAACACTTTCACCCAGTTCTCCTCTGAATCATTCAGATGTTTACTGGCAAACTTCAGACGGGCCTGTACATGTGCTTTCTTGAGCAGGGGGGCCTTGCGGGCACTGCAGGATTTCAGTCCTTCACGGCGTAGTGTGTTACCAATTGTTTTCTTGGTGACTATGGTCCCAGCTGCCTTGAGATCATTAACAAGATCCTCCCATGTAGGTCTGGGCTGATTCTTCACCGTTCTCATGATCATTGAAACTCCACGAGGTGAGATCTTGCATGGAGCCCCAGACCGAGGGAGACTGACAGTTATTTTGTGTTTCTTCCATTTGCGAATAATCGCACCAACTGTTGTTACCTTCTCACCAAGCTGCTTGGCGATGGTCTTGTAGCCCATTCCAGCCTTGTGTAGGTCTACAATCTTGTCCCTGACATCCTTGGACAGCTCTTTGGTCTTGGTCATGGTGGAGAGTTTGGAATCTGATTGATTGATTGCTTCTGTGGACAGGTGTCTTTTATACAGGGAACGAGCTGAGATTAGGAGCACTCCCTTTAAGAGAGTGCTCCTAATCTCAGCTCTTTACCTGTATAAAAGACAACTGGGAGCCAGAAATCTTGCTGATTGATAGGGGATCAAATACTTATTTCCCTCATTAACATGCAAATCAATGTATAACTTTATTGAAATGTGTTTTTCTGGATTTTGTTGTTGTTATTCTGTCTCTCACTGTTAAAATACACCTACCATTAAAATTATAGACTGATCATTTCTTTGTCAGTGGGTAAACGTACAAAATCAGCAGGGGATCAAATACTTTTTTCCCTCACTGTAATTTGTTACCTGCACTGTAGGCCTACACCTGATACTGTAGCAATGAGCAGTGATTTCCACTGGACGCACAGAGCCGCGGAGGCTTGAATGAACCCGGAGCTGCGCCTGCGCAAACCTGTGCCGGGCGGACTTTCTCTCACTGTGCCTCAACCGCGAGAGGCTTTAGACAATCCGCAGTGTGTGAAACTAGAGGAGCTGCGAGCATTGTCAGCGGGTTTCTCCACATAGTTTCTTGATTTAATACAGCGAAAATGTAACTCCCACTGTATTGTTTAGCAGGATTAACTACAACTTTAACCAGTCGCTAATAGCAAACTACACAACTCATCATGGGATTTACTTTAAAAATTAGAAGAGAGTAGCATCTAACTAAACATGAAAGCGCAACTGAGTACAGTGTGTAGTGTTGTAGTAGCGGCTGTGTGAAAGCTGTTTTATTCTCTCGCGTTGTGCCAGAAAGGAGCTGCGGCGCAAATCGGGTGATTTAATACCGCGATAGTTTAGCAGCGCGCTTTCCATTCACGGACATGCGCTAATGCTTCTGCGACTGACTCGCAGCACCAACATTTTTTATTTAATTCTGCCCTAAGTGTGTCTCATAAAAGTATTCCATTAAGCATGTGATATTTTATGAAGCATGTCTTTGAGACATTGTTTTCTAGAATAATTATGAGAGTTATTCTGCAGTCTTATGAGATGAGCCACACTGGTGAGTATATCACTGTCTTTGGGTGTAAGGTTAAGCACAGCTTGCCTTAAATTAATTTAGAAATCATACAACAGGACATATTTATTGACTATTGGCAACACACTGAAGGGATAGGTAGAGGATCATTGAAGCACAATCATTTTAAATTAAATACATTAAATATTGGCTTTGTAAAGCTGCAATAATTCTTGTATGATTTGCATATTTCCAAAAATGTTTGAATTTGCTTTTTTCTGTCAAGGTTCAGATGTAGATGTAGTTGTAAGCAATTGTTTTTTGTTTTGTTGTTTTCCCCCTCTGTTGCAAGGTGATAATGTACGGTAGCTGTTCAATTTTAAAAAACATGCTTAAGGCAAGTTGATGCATACAACAGGTGTCTTAAATTTTCAAACTCCTAAACTGATCTGATGTGGAAAGAAAAAATAATTTAAACTTGTAACTTGACGTTGAATGCACTAAAACATCATGAATAATTCAGACTGCTGAAACACAGTATAAGACACAAAGAAATTACACTCCCACACTAAAAGCCTTTCCGAGACAATTCCAAAGTGATGATGTGTAATATAACACAAAACAAATCCCATCTAAGTTACTTTTTTCAGTTGATAGTTCCATATGTTAATATTATACCTTGACCACTTTGTTTTTATTTATTTATTTAACATAATTATACATTGTAGACCTATACAGTGAGGGAAAACAGTAATTGATCCCCTGCTGATTTTGTATGTTTGCCCACTGACAAAGAAATTATCAGTCTATAATTTTAATGGTAGGTGTATTTTAACAGTGAGAGACAGAATAACAACAAAAAAATCCAGAAAAACACATTTCAAATCTCAGCTCGTTACCTGTATAAAAGACACCTGTCCACAGAAGCAATCAATCAATCAGATTCCAAACTCTCCACCATGGCCAAGACCAAAGAGCTGTCCAAGGATGTCAGGGACAAGACTGTAGACCTACACAAGGCTGGAATGGGCTACAAGACCATCGCCAAGCAGCTTGGTGAGAAGGTGACAACAGTTGGTGCGATTATTCGCAAATGGAAGAAACACAAAATAACTGTCAGTCTCCCTCGGTCTGGGGCTCCATGCAAGATCTCACCTCGTGGAGTTTCAATGATCATGAGAACGGTGAAGAATCAGCCCAGAACTACATGGGAGGATCTTGTTAATGATCTCAAGGCAGCTGGGACCATAGTCACCAAAAAAACAATTGGTAACACACTATGCCGTGAAGGACTGAAATCCTGCAGCGCCCGCAAGGTCCCCCTGCTCAAGAAAGCACATGTACAGGCCTGTCTGAAGTTTGCCAATGAACATCTGAATGATTCAGAGGAGAACTGGGTGAAAGTGTTGTGGTCAGATGAGACCAAAATCAAGCTCTTTGGCATCAACTCAACTCGCCGTGTTTGGAGGAGGAGGAATGACCCCAAGAACACCATCCCCACCGTCAAACATGGAGGTGGAAACATTATGCTTTGAGGGTGTTTTTCTGCTAAGGGGACAGGACAACTGCACCGCATCAAAGGGACGATTGACGGGGCCATGTACCGTCAAATCTTGGGTGAGAACCTCCTTCCCTCAGCCAGGGCATTGAAAATGGGTCGTGGATGGGTATTCCAGCATGACAATGACCCAAAACACACAGCCAAGGCAACAAAGGAGTGGCTCAAGAAGAAGCACATTAAGGTCCTGGAGTGGCCTAGCCAGTCTCCAGACCTTAATCCCACAGAAAATCTGTGGAGGGAGCTGAAGGTTCGAGTTGCCAAACGTCAGCCTCAAAACCTTAATGACTTGGAGAGGCTCTGCAAAGAGGAGTGGGACAAAATCCCTCCTGAGATGTGTGCAAATCTGGTGGCCAACTACAAGAAACGTCTGACATCTGTGATTGCCAACAAGGGTTTTGCCACCAAGTACTAAGTCGAAGGGGTCAAATACTTATTTCCCTCATTAACATGCAAATCAATTTATAACTTTTTTGAAATACACCTACAATTAAAATTATAGACTGATCATTTCTTTGTCAGAGGGCAAACGTACAAAATCAGCAGGGGATCAAATACTTTTTTCCCTCACTGTAAGTAATCATAAATATATACACTACTGGTCAAAAGACACCCCCATTTTTAAACTTTTTATTGAAATTTAAGCAGTTGAAGTCCAGTGAATAACCTGGCAGAGGTAAAACAAAAAGCTTAGGTTACCAAAAACTGAAAAGTAATGTACATTTCAGAGTTATATACTGTGTTACTACACCCTCTTAAGCATTATTTGTCAGTGTTATGTGCAGCTCCTCTGCATAGAAGTGACACTGTATTCCTGCAATTCCTGCACATCATTTGAAAGTTTATTCTCTTGGCTACCAGTGTGTGTCATTCTCAAACACATCCGATTCACAGTTTCTGCATCGCCCACCGTCACTCAGTCTGCTTTGGGGGGGTTTTCATTCGGATGGTCATAGATCACTCAGTTTTGATCGGATTTCTTTGCATATAGGCTTGTTTTGTTCAGAACAACCTAATGATTAATCCAGTATATAGTATTTGATGTTCTATCAAATACATATACGTTCAGATCCAATTATGTAAAATTGTTGTGTATTAGTACACTGTAAACAGAGTTTTCATCTTGACATTCTGAGCTTTCTACGGGTGTGTTGCTTCTACCAAAATGTGGATGCACTTGTTTTGATCAGTAGACTGTCTGGTTCCAGACATAGTAAGACATAACATATGTCATAATTGTCAATATTTTTTGAGATTGTGTATTCCTACTCAGACCAAGTATGGGATTAAAGAGAAGCACATGGATTTGGTGCCCTTTAAGGGTACCAGAGGGGTTTGTCAGTTTAAGGGGTTAAATTTTGTTAAGCAAAATAATTCCATGATTAATTTATTATCTCCAATTGTTAATTTGTTCCATGCTTTAATTTCAGAGTACATTGAGACATGAAACTGTAAATGTCAATAAAAACTGGAAAAAATTAGGTGTTCTAAAACATGAAAGTCATCATTAGAGTAAATCCTCCAATTCAAGAGATGGCATTGTGACTGTCCATGACTGACATTGTGTTTTGTCATCCAAACACTTTGAATTCCTGTTGTGTGGCAAAGATCATGGAAAGAGTGTTGATATGTCTAAGCCTAGGCTATTGATTGTATGAATAATATGTATGATACCTACTATATCATTGAAGATATGTCTAATTATTGTATCACCAGAGACACAGTGTATGAGTTTGACTTGGAAGGCATACAATGCAGAATTCTAAAGGTGCATGCATAATTCTTATGTACCACATATATGATGGAAGACATTACACCTTCTGTGTTTTAGGGAGGAAAAAATATCACAATATAGCACAAGATATTCCACCAGATAGCAGTGATGAGGAAGCTGAAGAATGTATATCAGCATATAACTCTAATAAGTTTCGAGAGATGCCAGCTGATATAACACAGTGTTGTCATTTTGTTAGGTTTGGTATTGCATTGAAAGAATGCAAGACAGGACAGTTACAGTAGCCATGCAACACCACAGTGGAGAGGCCAATGCCATCAGTGTTGACACCCCTGTAGAATACTTCAAGTATTTAGTAGATGACAACTTACTCACATATAGAATGGAGCAATCCAGCCTCTATTCATGTCAGACTAATATCACCAGTCCACTGCAGTTAGATACCAAAGAACCTGAGCATTTTGTCTATGCTACTTTCTACATGTCTCTCATTGGTATGCCTGGGACAAGAAAGTACTGGTGTTCAAAACTTTTCATATCCCAGGTAGCTGATGTGATGACAGTGCATCGGTGGGAAAAGATAAAGGGCAGTCTCGACTTCTGTGACAATTCTCAGATGCCTGAACACCAACTGCCTCATCAGAGTATGAGAAGTGTTCGAACAGATTCTCGAAAAATCTGATGATAACAAACGAAAGATGTCTTTCGGTTGATGAGCAAGTAGTCCCATCCAAGGGAAAAAAAGAGGCCTCAAACCGTACAACCATAAATATCTCATGAAGTGGGGCTACAAGATTTTCCTGGCTGGAGTGAGTGACACTACTTTTATTTATGATTTAGGATTTTGCACAGGAAAAACAGAACATCCAGCCCACTTGCCATCCTTTGTTGTCAGTGGAGATGTCATAATTCAACTTGCCCAAACCATACCACAAAATCAAAACTGCCAGATCTACTTTGATAACTGCTTTTGCAGCCCGGATCCATAAATGGCACTGGCAAAATCGGGCATCCAGTTTGGGTACAATTAATCTAATTTGTGTCCCAAGAAATAGAATGCCTATGGATTTGGAAAAGAAGAGGAAGCAGGTGATGGTGGGACATCAGATCTGTCCAGATGCTCATCAGCTTTGTAGGGGCACATCCCAGCACCAGTATCAAAATGTGGGACATGAAGACGAACCAGTGGGTGGAAGTGAAGTGTCCATCTGTTTTTAGGGTCTGCAACAAGTTCATGGAAGGGGTGGATTTGCTGGAATCCCTTATTGCCCCATACCACACTAAAGTATGTTCCAAGAAGCAATAGATGCAGATTTGTTTCCATATGTTGAACGTGTGCTCTGTGGTGGCATGGCTGATGTACCATGCCAATGATGTGTAACGTGTCAGTTGAAAGCGCCAGCTCTCTGCTCAAACCCTGCCTTTGTAGCCATCACTGATCACAAACAAGCACAATCACCCTCCACCCTGAACACATTCTGTGCTCGTAAGTGCAGGGCAATCAACTGCTTTTACTAGACTGTGCACAAAGATAAAGGGCATCTGAATTGTTCTCAATCGAACAGAGATCCCTTGAGGTGTTTGACTGCAGTTTAATAAAAGTGGTGAATGTGAAATAACACTATAATTCCATTTGAGACTAAACATAGTGTTTGGGGAAAATAATGGACAAATAATACAGTATAAGAAAGCCTAAATAAAGAGTATATAGCAATACATACATATATGTGTGTGTGTATTCATTTGTATATGTACAGTATGTAATATATATATATATATATATATATATATATATATATATATATATATATAGGAGAGAGAGAGACTATATAAACTTTGATTTGGCTATATGTATATATATATATATATATATATATATATATATATATATAGGAGAGAGAGAGACTATATAAACTTTGATTTGGCTATATGTTGATATCGATGCAGCAGTGAGTGTAGGCATGGAGACAGCATGTGTATGCTCTTTGCTGGAGGAATTGATTATATATATATATATATATATATATATATATATATGTATATATTCATATAAGCACAGCATATGCTAATAATATTTGAAACTCAGCTTTTCCATCAAGTGCCATCTAAGTGCTTCTGTTTGTTATTGTGCCATTATCAATATAAGGCCTATTGTGAATTTAAACTTGATCTCAGCTTCCAATCAATCTTAATGACAGCACAGTCAGGTTCTGATAAAGCAGTTATCTGAGAGCAACATTGACAGCATTTTTTATACCTTTTAACATATTTAATGATTGATGTATTAGTAGAACCAAATGTCCTGTTTTATAATATATTCATTTGTCTTATGTAGGTGTCAGTGCCACACTAATATAGCACTCTAAATAAGTAGGTTCCTCTAAACCTCTGGTGGTATATCACTTGAATAGCTTTTTTCAAAATGTATTGTTTAGTGAGATTCATTTTTACAGGAGGTGTTATTTATTTTATTGAAGAGGTCATTTTAATTGTGTTTCTTTCAAAATAAGATTTAAAGCTTCTTGGAAGATACAGAAAACAATTCAGTTAAAAAAGAAAAAACAATAACATGAAAAAGGTGTCCTCAATCCTTGTATTGCATATAATATTATTTTATGTGGCCTGTGCAATGCAATACATTTTAATGTCAGTTATATTTACAGGAAAAATAGGCTATTTCAAAAAGGAGTTCCACAAGAATTTGTCACATATTAAATGTGTACTGTATGTTAGTACTGTCATCCATGAAGAAACTATACATATACTGGGGAATAAATAAAGAATGAAACTTCAAATGATCTCTGAATAAATGCAAAACTTTTCCACCAAAGGCAAGGCAAAAAGTTTAAAGCAAGCCAGTGTTATATAATCCGGTGAGACAGCATCAGATTTTATAATGCATTTTCTATCATCACTCATGCAATTTATATTCAATCAATAAAAGAAGGTGGATGTAAGACGACTTACAGTTTATTAAGAGTTTGGTGTAGTTGCATATCTCCTATTTTTTGACTGCCAGGGTCAATGCATACATATCTATGTTCACTACATTCAAGTGATCATTAGCTTACAAATTATATTCCTTATTTAATGGAATTCAAGAAAGATTAACTTCATCATATGTTTTTTAGTTGATGTAATTTTTTCTTGTTGTTTTCTTCCACTAGCAGGACATTTTTGCATCTGGATTGCAATGTCAATAATCATTTGTTTCTTTAGGGACATCACACTGTTGTGAGGTTTTGACATAATCAAAATGCCTGATTTGGACTCTTAATGTTTAAAGGTCATGGTAATGTGAATTGTTTTTATGTCCACTGTTTATCTTACTTTACCTTTAAGTAATGCTGTATTAATTTGATAATACAATCTGAACATGAGGCTTACATTGCATTTACTTCAACTTTGTGAACGTATGCTTGCTTATTCCCATTGTATTTATATATGTGTGAAAGTAAGATTCTATTCTATAATCTTCTGATATCAACACAATATAGTGAGGCTGCAACTGAAGGAATATTAAAGTTTAAGATCAACGGAGTAAAACCAGAACCAAAAAGGTTTCAATCTCCCAGCAACAAATACAGATTTAAAAAAATGGGAATTCTGGATCAATCTTTACAACATTTATTTGACAGGGATCCTCTGGTGAGAAGTGTTGAACTGTAGACCACTGATCTGAATTGTTGTGAATATCCTATTAAGTTAGGCCATTGTTCTGGACAGAATATCTTATTAATATAATACAATACAAGTGCAACAGTCAGAAGAATTCTACATCAAATGTCTACATGAAATATAATTAAGTTCTGAAACAGGATGAGAGAAAAGCATCTTCCGTTTCTGTTGAATTATAGTGGACTCTAAAGTCCTGTTTTTAATACTTATTCTATTAAATTATTATTACTCAGTGGCAGGGATAGTTGTAAGTGTAGTCATAGTAATAGTTTCAGTAGCTTTAGCCTTTTTGTCTGTTTTGTTTCTTTGTGTGCTTTATTTCCCTCATACATTAGTACAATTGTGATTATTCAATCAGCAGGTTACCAGCAATTCAAAATTCAAACTACATTCTAAACACATTTTGAACATTACCATTTCAGCTCAGAAAACCTATTACACAGTGCTCAAAACTCCTTGTGAAAGTATTCTCAGAACAGGAATTGAACTGCTTGTTTGTAATTGCAGATTTTACTAATTATAGCTTGCCTTAATGCCTTGCTCAGATCACACAGATATTAATTTACTGGTTTCTTCACTAGAACAAGAAAGCCCAGATTTGTTGAGCATTTTTATCTGACATGGAAATAACTGAATGATTGATTGTGCTCAAGTCTACTGAGCACCTAGTGTTTTTTTTTGTTTGTTTGTTTGTTTTTTAAGTAATGCGGTTTCAGAAACCAAACACATTTACAATTACACTGCTTGCTTGCTGCCTTTCATAACCAAAATTCCTCTGTATATAAAATGTATGAAATGTATTAATGCATAAAGATGAACACATTTCTGCTGTGTGGTGCTTTAAAGAAACGTTGCTGATTTAATTCTACACTATATGCAGTTGATGCAAATGTACCATAGTGGAAAATAATTATTTTACAACAACATCCCCCAGCTAAAAAAGTTGAATTGTAATTCAGCCTATGTAATTTGTTATAAGGTTTAAAGTGAAACAAAGTTCTCTGGTGTCACATTTAAGTGGCAGTTTTGAGATGTGTGACTGTGATTTAAATGAGTACGGTTTGCTGATGGCTGTCTAATTATAGCTTGCCTCAACATAGTTTGCAGTGATGGATTTCGTAGTCTTTATTTGTAACTGCTTACAGTATAATTATTTTATTTCTCATCTATGAAAGATTAAGTGTTAAATGAGTATTAATTACTCTTTCTGGAAATTATATTAACCAGCTATGCAAAAGTTGTGAATGTCATACACATTTTAGTGTCAAAGCAAGTCATTGATAATTGATTTTTATTTCCAGATAGGTGTTGGTATACATTAAATTGTGCGTGTGTTTGTCTCATTGTTTATTTAATTGATTTTGGTGTGTTCATAAGAAAGACAAGGGCAGGAGTAAAAAAAAATGTATTATACATTTGTATTAGCAGTTTTACATTTTGTGTTTGTATTTTAATTAATAGTAAAAGACGTTGAACATGTTGCTTTGACATTGAACAATTATTGTGCTCCACATAACCCTATAGCTTTAGCAGCAAAACACTTTATAAGATCCAAGAAGATGGATGGATAAATCGAGGAAGGAGGGAAAGAAAGGAGGGGTGGATGGATGGATGAAAAACAACTACAACAGGATCTTGGGTTGTACAATTTTGCGAGACATTTAAATTGTGCTCTCTCTCAAATACAGGGCATACATAAGTTGCTGACTAAATTAACTCTATTGGTTGACAGCTGATTAGAGCACTGAGTTATCTGGGTCAAAATGAAAATATGTCAGTTTCTAGGAAAATAACCAGTATATATTACATATGCTGGGAGCATCTGGTACAGGGATATAGGCAGGTGGTGTTTCTGTACTGCTGATTTTAATAAAGAATAATCTACAATAAAGAGCAGAATATAAGAAATAGAAGCAGCTATAAGAATATTTTTTTTCTTTAAAAAAATATGCTGGTGTGAAATTACATTTGTACTGATTTAGTGAAATTGACATGATTTGAATTACTTCCATTTGACCCACCCAAGGTAATCCATTCTGTTTCAGGGTCTATGGGGCTATATTTGACTTTAAGTTGTTCACAGATGTTCAGGCCTCGTCACACACAAAGCTGCTTCTTGTATTTGTTCCATCATCTCTAAGACATCCTAAAATGCATATTCTTTACTTGTGATTTAACTGAGAATAATTGGGTCTTAATCTTTTCACCTCAAGCTCCTCCTTGGAGTTCTGTTCTAAAAATGTATTAGCCCACAAATCATTGATGCTATTCCATTTGACCAATTTTGTAATGATTTGAACCAAAGTTTTTGTCTTGAAATGATGATTGTGTTTGATTTCTGAGTTGTATTTTTTAACCTCCCGAACCAGGTTGTTAGGCAAATACCTCACAATGCCCCAAAAATACTATTCACAAATCAATGCTACACATCTCAAACAGTTTATTACAGAGATATATGATATAAACAAAGCAGTCAAATTGTGTCTGTACTGTGCAAGTATTTGCTGTTGCAGCAGTTTATATCATATGTAAATTTGAATAAAAATGTATGACTAGCTGTCAACTGAAAATGTATTTAAATTGCTATTTTTTTTTAGACTCATGTCTTGGCATATATATGTAGATGTACCATGTGGCATTACAGCCAACTGGGGGCTCAACCAAGAATATAAGAAACTAATTGTCCTTATGGATTTCAGTTGTTATTATTATTAATTTATTTATGTATTTATTATTTCTTTTAAACCCAGAGGTTGCTGTGCTGGAAATAATTAAAGAATGAACTACAGGAGTAAAAGTGAAAAATAAGTAAACAAGCAAGTAAATAAGTAAATAAATAGAGTAATTTAAGGGAGTCTAGACCGAAGCTGTGAAGTCAATTCCTGCAACAAAAGGTGTTGAAACCCATCTGTTTTCTTAATGCTTCAATAGAGATTTCTAGTGTTTTCTACCTGAAAGCTTCCTTTCTCAAAAGGTCACTGTCTGTGTGAAAAGTGACAAATGACATTTAGCTCCTTTTGGATTTTAGTTGCATTGGTGACATTTTACCATTTCTGGAAATACTCAAACGATTGGAAACTTGCTGTACCAGCAGACAAATTAATCTGAATCACCTTGCTTAATAGATACATATTTACAATCCAAATATTTTATTTGTATTTGTTTCTTAAACTACAAAATTCCACATATTTTCAGAAAATGTGTGATATGTTAGGCTCTGTATGAATATCCTGAGATTATGTAGATTGTGCTGATTTCGATCCTTAACCATTGGATGTTTTCAATTCTCTAAAATCAAATTAGCAATTACAGTTTTTGTTGTTTTCTTTAACACCCACAGGTATTATAAATTCATATTAGACCAAGGAGTGTCTGTAAACAAAACAAATCACCAAGATCAATGTTTAGCCTACTCTAAATACTAAATCTTGCCACTCTATGTTTTGTTTTCATGGCAAGAATATTATCTTTTTTTTTTTTAAGGTAATGAAAAACAGCAGACTGCTTTGATGAATTTATTAACACTCTAGGGCCAGAGTAGTGTTTCTGAAGATAACGGCCTACATTTTTTACTGAGAGTAAATCTCACACTTGATATAATTTTAGATGATGGAATACAACTATAGAGGTATATTGGGTTAATTTGTTTAAATAATAATATTGATTTAAACAGCTTTTCTCTTTATACTTCCATACACATATACAGTTAGGTCCATAAATATTTGGACAGTGACAATTGTCATAATATTGGCTCTGTACGCCACCACAATAGATTTGAAAGGAAACAATCAAGATGTTCTTTAAGTGTAGACTTTCATCTTTAATTTGAGGGTAGTTACATCCAAATTGGGTGAACAGTGTAGGAATTACACCCATTTTTATATGTGATCCCCCCAATTTTAGGGTTTCAAAAGTATTTGGACAAACTAACATAATCATTAATTAAATTGGTTCACTTGTATTTAATTGATGCTGTCACTGCTGAAAAAAGCAGCAGGATGAATTCTGAAGTGTTTAGGGCTATATTTTCTGCTCAGATTCAGCCAAAATGCTTCAAAACTCATTGGACGGTGCTGCACAGTGCAGATGGACAATGACCCGAAGCGTATTGAGAAAGCAACCCAAGACTTTTTTTAAGGCGAAGACGTGCAATGTTCTGCAATGGCCAAGTCAATGACCTGACCTGAATCCAATTGAGCAGCATTTCACTTGCTGAGGGCAAAACTGAAGGCAAAACACCCCAAGAACAAGCAGGAACTAAAGACAGCTGTAGTACAGGCCTGTCAGAGCATCACCAGGGAAGAAACCCAGCATCTGGTGATGTCTATGGGTTCTAGACTTCAGGCAGTCATTGACTGCAACGGATTTGCAACCAAGTATTGAATCTCACAAATTAATTAATGATTATGTTAGTTTGTCCAATTACTTTTGAGCCCCAAAAATTGGGGGGACCACAATTCAATTCAACCAATGTAACAATTCAACCAATTTGGATGTAACTACCCTCAAATTAAAGATTAAATTCTACACTTAAAGCACATATTGATTGTTTCTTTTCAAATTCATTGTGGTGGCGTACAGAGCCAAAATTATGACAATTCTGTCACTGTCCAAATATTTATGGACCTAACTGTCTATATAAACCAGCCTATGGTAATTCAGATTTCAGACTATATTATTAAGAATTCTATAGGCGTTAAAAAAAATGTAAAAAAAAAATGTTTCGTCAGTTTTGGCATTGAGGAAAGGTATTATATGCTTGAAGCATGACTAAAATCTGCATTACTCAAGTAAAACATAATTGGAGAACCCTGGAGAGCCTAGACCAAATCAAAATATTATTTTAACATTAAAGTAAAACCCCAACTGGGTTCAGGTCTGTAATATTCATGAGCAGGTAGGTCAAAGTTTTGATTTGGGACATCAAATAAATTACATATATATATAGTCTATTCAACATCTGTTTTTGCTTACATTTTTTATTCTTTTATTTATGTATTAACCCATAGTATCCTTGTTTTTAACATCCAACCAATTTCCAGTGTGCTGGGAAAATAGAGTAGGCCCACAATTACCCACTCTGTCAAGAAAGCACTGTCTTCTGAAGGAAAATATGAAAATAAAAAGTAATACTTTAACGGTGATTGTGATTGACTCTTCAAGACAAGCTGACAAGTATCACCAATCCAACATTTGAGAAGGTAGTGTGGGGGTTCTGGAGAAGACAAAAACAGATTCATTTTTTATACAGGTTATATTTATGTGTTTTGACGTGGTGCTCCACATTCTAAGTGACTCTTGTGTCCTATGGAAAAGATAGTCTTATCAACAGTGATGGAAAATTGAAATGATTGTACTAAGTTTAAATTATTGTATCTATTAAGCTTTTCTGCATCTCAGAATCTGCATAAAAAGAACAGTGACACCAGGCTGCTACCTTCATGAATTTCAAACACACGTATCCTTTTTGTTTTCTTTCATTTTTAAAGTGCGTTATGGTATTACAAGGACAAATATCCAAAGCTCATCAAAGACTTAATCTAATGATGGTAAATGTTTCGAGCAAAAGAGGCAGGCACAGCGAAAAGACAAATATGCTTAGCTGAATCTGGTTTTAGTTTTCTATAAGTAACAAGAGTAAGGCTGTGAGTGGTGAGTTTCTGCAAATTCCTGTCTTTGAAGCAGGTAGGCTGAGACAAGAGAAAAGAATGTTTTCAAGCTGCTACTCTTACGACCCTTTCTGTCATCTATGCATATTAACTAGGAAAATAGATTGCTTTGATATGCAAACAGGTCAGCATTTAAAGTGCTGCTGTATAATAATACAGCATTTGCTATTTCCACTTCAAAAGCCTAAATGATTGTAGCATTAGTTTTTGCTAGCTTGCAACCTTATGGATGAAAAAAGGAGAAAGATTATAAACAAAGGTGAACAAGCTTGCATACAGATGATGCACGTAAAGCCTCATGTTGGGGCTATTAGAAATAATTGATTTAAGTGTCCTGAAGATAGGTTATTTCAAGGGAAAATGGTCAACATGATCCTTCTTTTGAAAGACAAGTTAAATAATTATAACTTAAGAGAAGAGCACCGGAATGTTTTAAAAATCTAAATTATGACATCACAGTAATTTTGGTTATGTATACCTTGCTAACAAATTGCTGCACGGAAGGAAAGAGCAGTGAAAAGATATGAATAAGGAATGATTTACCACTTGTGCAGCCCAATGGATGATGATACAAATTCAATTTAGTGTTAGACTTCGGGAAAGAAGTGTTGTAGTTGTAAATGTAGTTTATTGGTTAGAAGCCATGACAAATGGACTCCCCATGCTGACAACATGCCTCCAATATTATACACAAGGCAACAGTGTGTTCGATTGAGAATCATTATGTTGAAAGCACATTTCATATTGCTATCCCACATCTCAGGATTTGCATGAAGGTTAAAAATGATGCAACCTGGTATAAGGCAAGCTGGAGCTGTAGGAAATGGACAACATTATTATTCTAGCACTAACCACAGCAATAGCCATAGAGATTTCAAGTAGTGATAGCTACAAAAAAGTCCAATTGATCATGGAAATAGCTGATATACACAAGCATGAGTGAGATACATGCAGTGACTTGAAGCAGGCAGCTGCTGCTAATTTTTGGGCCAAAGATGCAAACTATATGATTCAACTGTTAAAAAACTGCATACCTTTGGAGTATGAGAGAGAGAATATTAACATGCTTTTCAAACAAAAGCAAGCATCTTAAGTTTGTGAATTGTGTGGAAATTAATATTTTGTAAATGAATACATTTAAGTACTGAAAGTACAAGTTCTGAAAACATTCAATATCCTTTTACAATCTTCTATCCCTAAAGAATATCATTAGTTTGTGGTGCGTGTCGTGAATCATTTCTTCTTTTAGCTCTAAAACTGAAGACATACTTACTGATTTTGTTGGAGATTAAGGGAACTTAGTTTCATACGGTGGCCCTGAAGTGCAACTGCTGAAAAAATAAAGCAGCGGCTGCAACATTTTCAAAAGCAATTACGGAAAGGGAGGGTACATCGTAAAATATATTTGACTTATGCCACTGGACAGCAAGCAAGTCTCGTTGGCCAAGCCTGCTTCTCTGGAAGAGTATTCATATTAACATTTTTGTGATCTTCTGCTCTCTATCCACTTTGTGTTGACATATTAATAGAGTTATAGAGTATTAATAGAGGGCTGTCCAAGATAAATTAGAAATGAATGAAAGCTTAGGTAGTTTATTTTCATGTAGGCTATTCCACACAGCTAGATCTAACCTTAGGTATCGGTTACTGTTTTGTTTAATATATTTACAAGCCTTATTTGATTAATTAAGTAATAAACAGGCATTTATTTAACATGGAATCTGTATTTGTCACGATTTCAAATGCACGAAATGTAGGGGAGACGGTTGCCATGGGTATGTTTCATATGCAAGGACATCAAAAATGCATACTGTCATACACTTTTCAAAAACTGAGTACTGGTAGTCATTTGGACCAATCCAAAGTTTAAAAAAATACTACACTAATTTCTTGCTGTACGTGTAGTAAAACATTTGTTAATGAGCTTTGTATGTTCTACATTGGTGCGGAGTCATTTTACGGTAGTGTCTTGTCATGACAACGTGATATGTAGATACCCGCTTTAAATCACTACATAACTGTCACAGTGGCCAATAATATTAGCTGTAACATATCTAGACAGCAAAAAAAATCACAAATAAAATGCCATAAGAAAATATACATGTTTAGGTAAATTAGTTTTACTCTAAGCTTTCATTCATTTCTAATTTATTTTTGGACAGCCCTAACTGTATTAATATGTCATCACATAGTGGATAGAGAGCAGATCACAAAAATGTTAATATTAATACTCTTCTGGAGAAGCAGGCTTGGCCAACGAGACTTGCTTGCTGTCCAGTGGCATAAGTCAAATATATTTTATGATGTGCCGTCCCTTTCCATAATTGCTACTGAAAATTTTGCAGCCGCTGCTTTATTTTTTCAGCACTTCCAAATCTCACAGCCACTGCAAATGTCGCAGCCACTGCTTTATTTTTTCAGCAGCTGCACTTCAGGGCCGCTACTGTAAATGTTTCACATGCTCGTTTATTTTTTCAGCAGTTGCACTTAACTATGGGAATGTAGAATACACAAATATACAATAGGAAGTTTCACCCGAAGACCTTGTTTTTTTTCATTTGCATTTGTTAATGAATGTATTTATTTATTTAGCTCACCCATCAAATTAAATTAATCAATCATCAATCCATTTTTATTTAGTATAAATTGAAATTGAAAAATTAACAAAATAAACAAATGAACCAAACAAATAAACCATTAGGTATGGATGGAATACCAATAAAAACTCCTATAGGATGGCAGAGTGTTATAGGAAAATAATAAATCTCTGAGGGTCCATGGCTTTAGGCCCAGGCCTAATGGCTGCCTCCCCTCCAGGCAACATCATTTATCAGACAAGCAGCAAGAAGATCAGAAAGTTCTTTAGTCATGTTGCTATCTCTTGTATTCCTTCTACTTGGGGGCGCCTCACCGGACCTCTGGGGAGATATGTTTTGTCATCAACCCTTGCAGCGGGGCTGCCACGTCAGCCCTCAGGGGTGGAGGGTGCCGCGTCAGCCCTTTGGGGTGGGGGGTGCCTCGTCAGCCCTCAGGGGTGAGGGGTGCATCATCAGCCCTTGGGGTGGGGGGTGCCTCGTCAGCCCTCAAGGGTGGGGGGAGAGATGTCTGGGGTATTGCTGGAAGACAAATAGAGATTGTGATCAACTACTGATAGTGAGATGCTGGTGATATCAAAATACATTGTGCATAGCATGTCCATGGCACAACAGCGGCATATTGGTTATATTGACGAGAAACAGAGATTACAAAGATGGCTCCTCAGCTGTGATTTAAAGGCTGAGATAAAGGGGTCATCTCTTACATAGGCTGGAAAATCATTCTACAGTTGCAGGACCCTATAACTAATTGCTCTGTTACCGGCATTTTTCTTGTGTTTTTTTTTTTTGTAGCACCAGATCAGTGACTTCCTGGGATCGCAATGGTCGACCAGGAGTATATTCAACAAGAAGTTATTTTAAATAGGAGAGTCCCAGTCCCTTTAGTGCTTTAAATGCTAATAGCAGGACTTTGACATCTATCCTGTGGGAGCTAGTGAAGCATGTTTCTTTGTTTTGGTTAAGATCCTGTCAATTTCTCAGTGTCAAGTAATGAAATATATTGTCTTAGTTTAGCCATATTTCTAAGCTTGAGGAAAGAGCTTATCTTGACATATTCTGAATGTGTGACTCAAAGGATAGGTATGGGTTGCAGATGTGACCCAAGTTCCACACCATCTCCTTAGGGGTGAAATGTATTAATTAAAACATAAATCAGTTAATTCATATGTTCTGAATGCTTACATATTAAATGTCCAAAGACTGAAAATTCTAAATGACAAAATGAAGCTGCATGAGAAGCTAGAAAACAGAGTTTGTAAATAGTATTACTGTAAGCAATTGTGTTTTCCAAGCAACCAATTCATTTTAATTTGAACAATTTGAACAACATAAGAACAGGTTTTTGTGGCTGAAATCCACAGGCCTGTAGACAACAGCAATCCTTACAATCATTAGGCCCTAATCCTAGCAATATTGTAGACAACAAACAAATATTTATCAAATTATCTGTTCAATATCTTAGTGATTTTTAATACTGGTTACATTTGTAAATTTAACACCAGGTTAACTCACTGTTTGCCACATGGATGCATATTGAATACAATTAACAATGTTTTCTAAATTAACAATGCATTCACTTTGTGTGTGTGTGTACAGATGTAGTGCTTTTCATAGTAAGAGTTGGATTCCCCAATTTTTTTGTAAGACCTTTGGCCAGTAGAGCTTGATTCATTAGAATATATAGGACACAAACATGTCAAAAAACAACTCTTCATTATAAAACAACTGTACATTGGCTATGCTAAATTATGACAATTGCAGATAAAATAGGCAGTTAGGTAAATTGTATGACAAATGGATGAAATGTACTTTTGGTAATGATTCTAACAGTGACAATATCCTACTTAAGATGTTAGTATTGGTTAGTTATTTCAAAATTTGTTTTATCAGTCCCGAACAGAATCATAGATTTCAATGGTGTGAGTGTCACCATGCCCGTGTGGGCTGGCACGAGATGCAACTACGCTACCACTGTTTAATGAGGGGAGATCACACCACCCTTGTTCCCCATGCAGGCTCAGATCAGGACCCCAGTACAACACACACAGGCTCAGGTAAGATTTCAAATAAGAAGGAGTTTATTACAATTTGGGACACAATAGTGTAGGCCACAAAGGCTGCCTAATTAAATACATTGCAAACAGGGCAAATATGTATCCTGGACAATTTACAGTGAGGGAAAAAAGTATTTGATCTCCTGCTGATTTTGTACGTTTGCCCACTGACAAAGAAATGATCAGTCTATAATTTTAATGGTAGGTGTATTTTAACAGTGAGAGACAGAATAACAACAAAAAAATCCAGAAAAACACATTTCAAAAAAGTTATAAATCGATTTGCATGTTAATGAGGGAAATAAGTATTTGACCCCTTCGACTTAGTACTTGGTGGCAAAACCCTTGTTGGCAATCACAGATGTCAGACGTTTCTTGTAGTTGGCCACCAGGTTTGCACACATCTCAGTAGGGATTTTGTCCCACTCCTCTTTGCAGATCCTCTATAAGTCATTAAGGTTTCGAGGCTGACGTTTGGCAACTCGAACCTTCAGCTCCCTCCACAGATTTTCTGTGGGATTAAGGTCTGGAGACTGGCTAGGCCACTCCAGGACCTTCATGTGCTTCTTCTTGAGCCACTCCTTTGTTGCCTTGGCTGTGTGTTTTGGGTCATTGTCATTCTGGAATACCCATCCACGACCCATTTTCAATGCCCTGGCTGAGGGAAGGAGGTTCTCACCCAAGATTTGACGGTACATGGCCCCGTCCATCGTCCCTTTGATGCGGTGCAGTTGTCCTGTCCCCTTAGCAGAAAAACACCCCCAAAGCATAATGTTTCCACCTCCATGTTTGATGGTGGGGATGGTGTTCTTGGGGTCATTCCTCCTCCTCCAAACATGGCGAGTTGAGTTGATGCCAAAGAGCTCGATTTTGGTCTCATCTGACCACAACACTTTCACCCAGTTCTCCTCTGAATCATTCAGATGTTCATTGGCAAACTTCAGACAGGCGCTGCAGGATTTCAGTCCTTCACGGTGTAGTGTGTTACCAATTGTTTTCTTGGTGACTATGGTCCCAGCTGCCTTGAGATCATTAACAAGATCCTCCCGTGTAGTTCTGGGCTGATTCCTCACCGTTCTCAACTCCACGAGGTGAGATCTTGCATGGAGCCCCAGACCGAGGGAGACTGACAGTTATTTTGTGTTTCTTCCATTTGCGAATAATTGCACCAACTGTTGTCACCTTCTCACCAAGCTGCTTGGCGATGGTCTTGTAGCCCATTCCAGCCTTGTGTAGGTCTACAGTCTTGTCCCTGACATCCTTGGACAGCTCTTTGGTCTTGGCCATGGTGGAGAGTTTGGAATCTGATTGATTGATTGCTTCTGTGGAAAGGTGTCTTTTATACAGGTAACGACCTGAGATTAGGAGCAGTCCCTTTAAGAGAGTGCTCCTAATCTCAGCTCGTTACCTGTATAAATTACACCTGGGAGCCAGAAATCTTGCTGATTGATAGGGGATCAAATACTTATTTCCCTCAGTAACATGCAAATCAATTTATAACTTTTTTGAAATGCGTTTTTTTTTTTTTTTGGTTATTCTGTCTCTCACTGTTAAAATACACCTACCATTAAAATTATAGACTGATCATTTCTTTGTCAGTGGGCAAACGTACAAAATCAGCAGGGGATCAAATACTTTTTTCCCTCACTGTAAGAACCAAGCAATAGCTGGAGAAGGTGAATACTAAAATACTTCTAAAATTGCCTTTAATATTTACTAAAAATAATATAATAATAATAATAATAATAATAATAATAATAATAATAATAATAATAATAATAATAAAACAGTGCTATATAAGCCTGAATTAACCCTTGTCCGTGACACAAGAAAGTGTCAAACTGGCAGAGGTCCCATCTCCTGAATGATTTCTTCCTGTTAAAATGTCTGTTTCCCCCCTAAATTGTGAAATTTTGACACAACACAGCACATGTTTGATTATTGTATGACCTGCTAGAACTGACCAGACTCTGAAGGGTCAGAGATCTGCAGAAAGAGAAGAGTTAAAGAATCATCACTTTCTATGAATTCTTATTTATTTAACCAACACAGTATGCTGGTGGCTACACAGAGAACATTATGCTTTCATGTTCAGACAGAGAACAGTCACACAATAGATAGTTTCCAGCTTTAATCGTGATTTAATTGTGCATTAGCTACCAAAGTCATGAATGCTTAATTAACTGCAAAATTCAAGTTAGTATTTAGCATCGATTATATGGTAACCAGTTCACAAAACTTTACCCTGTTTAGAGCCCTTGTTTGTATGATATCTACACCACTGAACTGAAACACGTAGTAAAGGAGAAAAATTAATAATACAAAATCTCTTAGTCATTTTGTACCACTGATTTATTCATGGCTTCATAAGTCAAAATTAAATAAATGTATCTACATATCCCTGAAATCACAGATGCTTGAAAAACAAAATGTCAACCGCTGAGTAATGTAATTCCTTACACAAGACAACTTATACCAGCACCTGTACTGCATGAAGGATACAACCTTCTATTGCTTCAATTTGATTGCTATACAATATTGTTATTGTGTGATTATTTATTTGTTTTGTTTCTTAGATAAAGGTAAGGTTAAGTTAAAATATGTAATGGTGTCTATTTTAACTGTGGACTTATTTTATCCATAATACTTGGTTGACATTAGCGGTCACCTTGCTCTTGTGACCACATGACTCACAAAAGCTGCAGCAAGCATTGAACATCTACAGTATTTTCTCTTTCTGCAACAATACAAACCTGTTAACCTATGTTTACAGAGCATGTGTCCCCAGCTTGTGACCTGTTTTGCAATTTTGAAATGTGGTATTGCTAATTTACCAAACAGAATTTTAATGTTTGCTTTTGTTCTGCAATTCCTCTTTGAAAATGCTTTTATGTGGCTGTTGCAATTTGTGCATTTTTTTCATAGAATTAAAGTGGGAGTATTTGCTCTGGAAAGTTGAGTTCTTAAATGTTTTCTTGGTTTTCGTAATGTTTAGATTGAGAAACATATCATAAAAGTATTTTAGAATAAAATATTGTATTGTTTTTTATTCATGCACTGCTATCCAGAATTACAGAATTTAGATATAGGCTGTGATTAAAGAATATTCACATCTGATGTGGAGAAAGAAGTGTTGCAGCTTAAGCTAAGCAGCATTTAATTACTCATGGCATAGTAAGTATATTGTTGAATTATTACTACTCTGTGATGTCTGGTAGGTATCTCACACATAGATAGCTTTACTTTAATCAAATTTAAAGTTTCTTTTATAAATCTGTCTGAAGCAGTTTTCTTCTGTCTATGTTTTCTGGGTAATAGGAGACATTAGAAGAAATGCTAGGTCTGCATGAAAATACATTTGAGAAACACATTTTTTTTCTTCTAGTAACAGTGGTCGTGTTATGTGAATTAAGTTTCAGCTTTGTCCATGATACTGCTTAATTTGATCTAATTTAATGTATTGTTTGCAGTTAAATGAACATGTCTAGGAACTGCAGGGTGAGCAAATCACCATTCACAAAGCTGATTGGAAGACTATACAACAAAATCACTACGATGCATTTTGTTCTGTTTTTTTTTTACTTGAAAACATGGCTCTTTCTTTGAACGTAATCTTAAATAGAAGTCTACTTCTACTGAATGATAAAAACAGGTCCCAGCTTTTATGAAAGGAAATCATAATTAATTACAAAAAAAAATAATAAGACTATCTATGACTTATTCAATGGACCATGAATTACTCTGATATTCACTTGCAATGCACAGCTCTTTGTCTTGAAAGTCTATCTCACTGCAGTCTCCTAGGGGGTGTTCATGCATACCGTACTATAATTTTCTTTTCTCTATTTCATCAGTTAATGTTAAGACTTTAGGCTAATGATTTTAAAGTACTGATAAAGGAAATAATGAAAAACTGAGACATTTCCAAAAATTATATGTTCATAAATCTGTAAAATTGACAAAAAAATGTATTTCTCAGATTTCTGGTGCATTCTTTGCTTTTGTATAATGCAATTATAATATGGGCACTATTCTCAGACATGCAGGTTTTAGAAGCATTCACTCATCAATTCAGTTGAGTTCTCTTTATTCTCAGAGCATTATCCTAATGTGTCCCCTGTGCAACATGCTGACTGTGCTTTAATCAAATAAATTCAAATCATTGTCCACTATTTCAATCAACTGGTGTAAAAGGTGTTACAATCAAAGTTTTTGTAATGCAAAGTCAGAGGCTGATTCGTCCATTAACATCACAACCAGCTAAGTAGTTTTTACCAATAGGTTTATAATTTTTTGAAATTTTAAGAATTGTTTTCCCATATGTCATTTAGCAAATTGTTTTTTGTTTAAGCATCTAAAACTTATTTGCCTTTTAGCTGGAAATTAATATTTTACTGATATAAACATCTATATCATATAAAACAACAACAACGACAAGGAGTTGACAAGGTGAGTTACTGTATTATATCAAAATCTAAATGTTATTGTCACGGTTTTTTCCCGCACTTCTCCATCTCACCACCAGAGGCCATCTTCTCCAGAGTTCTAACCATTGCAATCCACATTCCTCAAACCCTGATGCACCTGTTATTCCACATTCCTCAGACCCCAGTGCACTATCTCTCATCCCCTCAGCTCTCACTCACACAACACACTCCAACACCAATGGCCTCCCATCTCCTGTCCTGTATATAACCCCCCGGTCACTTCTACCAATTGCTAAGTCTTGTTTTCTTTCGAGTGTCAATTCTAAGTATTCCCCAGTGTTATCGATTGCCTGTTTTCGACCTCTTTGTGTACCCCAACCACCGATTCCCAGATTCTCCCGACCAGAACTGTTCGCCCTATCGTTGACCCCTGCTTGCCTCATCGACCTTGCCTTCAGATCTTCCTTGACATTGTTGTTTGCCAGTATTGACCCTCACCTGTCCTTGGACTCCCATTACTCCGCACCTGGGTTCCTCACGCCCGTGCTGCTTTGTCACTGTTATCATTTTAAAAATCTGTTACAATCATTAATCTTTAAACACATTTGCATAACTCCAAAGTAAACTAAGAGTAAATGCACAGATATTGACATTAAATGTAATATTGATAAAAATGTAAAAATAATATAGATTATTATTATAAATGTTTACATTTATACATTATAAATGTTAAAAACTAAATTTAACATTAAACAGTTTTGTAGTTTTATAGTATAAAGTAAGTATAAAATGCTCTTTGTACTTTGGCCCCTTTAATATAATCCAGACAGGCAGTTTGAAGAACAAATGTAGCTTTAATTCACCTGTGAAACCTGCCCTTGGGAAAGGTATGTGTCTTCAGGAAAAGATTTTCACTTTCACTTAAATTGAACAGTTACTTGTATTAAATCTGCCAGGGCCTTTGAGGCTGTATTTATTTTTCTTTCCTTCTTCTTCTTTTTTGTAATATACTAACAAACTCCAGCAACAATTATATATCTATCTCTATATCTATATATATATATATATATATATATATATATATATATATATATAACAAGATATTAACACATTGCCTTCAAGACCCGCTATGTGAAAATGTTAAAATGGCAATGAGCCAGACGCATTGCAAGAATCAAAGATCAAAGATGAACAAAGGAAGCTATCGAATGGATCCCAAGAGATGAAAAAATACCTAGAAAAAGTGTACATAAAAGATGGGATCATGAAATAATAAACCATGTGGGCATGACATGGAAAAGGGAAGTTATTGATCGAAGCAAGTGGAAACATCTTGGGGAAGCCTTCATCCAGTAGTGATTTGATAGGTAAACTTTAAAAGCATTGCAGAAAATAAATAAATAAATAAATAATATATATATATATATATACACTCACCTAAAGGATTATTAGGAACACCATACTAATACTGTGTTTGACCCCCTTTCGCCTTCAGAACTGCCTTAATTCTACGTGGCATTGATTCAACAAGGTTCTGAAAGCATTCTTTAGAAATGTTGGCCCATATTGATAGGATAGCATCTTGCAGTTGATGGAGATTTGTGGGATGCACATCCAGGGCACGAAGCTCCCGTTCCACCACATCCCAAAGATGCTCTATTGGGTTGAGATCTGGTGACTGTGGGAGCCAGTTTAGTACAGTGAACTCATTGTCATGTTCAAGAAACCAATTTGAAATGATTCGACCTTTGTGACATGGTGCATTATCCTGCTGGAAGTAGCCATCAGAGGATGGGTACATGGTGGTCATAAAGGGATGGACATGGTCAGAAACAATGCTCAGGTAGGCCGTGGCATTTAAACGATGCCCAATTGGCACTAAGGGGCCTAAAGTGTGCCAAGAAAACATCCCCCACACCATTACACCACCACCACCAGCCTGCACAGTGGTAACAAGGCATGATGGATCCATGTTCTCATTCTGTTTACGCCAAATTCTGACTCTACCATCTGAATTTCTCAAGAGAAATCGAGACTCATCAGACCAGGCAACATTTTTCCAGTCTTCAACTGTCCAATTTTGGTGAGCTTGTGGAAATTGTAGCCTCTTTTTCCTATTTGTAGTGGAGATGAGTGGTACCCGGTGGGGTCTTCTGCTGTTGTAGCCCATCCGCCTCAAGGTTGTACGTGTTGTGGCTTCACAAATGCTTTGCTGCATACCTCGGTTGTAACGAGTGGTTATTTCAGTCAAAGTTGCTCTTCTATCAGCTTGAATCAGTCGGCCCATTCTCCTCTGACCTCTAGCATCAACAAGGCATTTTCGCCCACAGGACTGGCGCATACTGGATGTTTTTCCCTTTTCACACCATTCTTTGTAAACCCTAGAAATGGTTGTGCATGAAAATCCCAGTAACTGAGCAGATTGTGAAATACTCAGACCGGCCCGTCTGGCACCAACAACCATGCCACGCTCAAAATTGCTTAAATCACCTTTCTTTCCCATTCAGACATTCAGTTTGGAGTTCAGGAGATTGTCTTGACCAGGACCACACCCCTAAATGCATTGAAGCAACTGCCATGTGATTGGTTTGTTAGATAATTGCATTAATGAGAAATTGAACAGGTGTTCCTAATAATCCTTTAGGTGAGTGTATATATATATAGTGGTATGTTGCTAGGGGGGGCACTATACCAATCAGCAGCTGCCATGGCTCCCATTATTGGAGAGATTACTTGGATTGGTTTGTCTTTGTCTATTTTGTTAGTTTTCATGTTTAAAGAGGGATCTTTTCCACAAGTTGATTTGGTTTTGCTGTGTTTTCCTTCAGTCTTGCACTGTAAATAAATCAATACATTTGCATCATATTGTTTGTCTTGACATCTGTTTCTCGAGCCCCCACCTATTTCAAGAACCCAGTACCCGGATCATGGACATTGTATGGTTGCTGTTTGTCTTGTTTGTGGTTATTATTAGTGATATGCATAGTTTAGGGACCTGTTTAAGTGTGTTTCAAGGTGAGCTTTTTCAGTATGTCTGTTTATTTTGATCATGGCACACTGTGTTTGAATAAATCATCCTTCTTGCATTATAATGCAGCCTGTGTTTCCTAAGCCCCCTGCCTGAAATTATATCAGTGCTATTAAAGTTCACCATTCTTAACTCTAATGTATTAATCGTCTGGGTGAAATCAGTGCCAGTTATCTTCCTGTAACGATTTACCATAATTAATCAATCGTAATGACATTTTAAGTTCCATTGATTGTTATTGAATAATACAGTAATTCGTTTTAGTCTGTTAATTATTAATGCTCATTCACATGCACATGGATTTTATATTTAATGTAAATTACATTCACTTTTCAATAATTC
The DNA here is from genome assembly GCF_036373705.1 of Amia ocellicauda. NCBI lineage: Eukaryota > Metazoa > Chordata > Actinopteri > Amiiformes > Amiidae > Amia > Amia ocellicauda. Next base: position 11,460,475 of record NC_089859.1, read on the forward strand.
ATGAGAAATATTTTATCTCACATTAGACCTCATCCACACTAATTATCACATTATTTTCATGAATGGAAATACTTTCAACAAACAATGTGTATCATTTTAAGTTAGAATGGGAAAATGTCTATGAAACTAACATTAATACCATGCAAAAGGTATTATTAAAGTTATATATAAACTCAGCAAAAAAGAAACGTCCTCTCACTCTCAACTACTTTTATTTTCAGCAAACATAACATGTGTAAATATTTGTATGAACATAAAAAGATTGAACAACTAAGACAAAAACTGAACAAGTTTCACAAACACGTGACTAACAGAAATGGAATAATGTGTCCCTGAACAAATGTGGGGTTGAAATAAAAAGTAACAGTCAGTATCTGGTGTGGCCACCAGCTGCATTAAGTACTGCAGTGTATCTCCTCCTCATGGACTGCACCAGATTTGCCAGTTCTTGTTGTGAGATGTTACCCCACTCTTCCACCAAGACAAGTTCCCGGACCACTGCACCACTGCAGCAGCCTCAATTTGAGGAGGACGAGGGGGAGGGTCTGTGATGCAGTCGCAAGGAGGCCCAGCAGCCTCTGGCAAAGGCATAACTTGACGCGGGCTCTCAAACGGAAGTTAGAGAGACACACATGTATGGAGGCAACTCTTTCTTGAGCCAGCGTGGCAAGCATGGCGATGGAGTCGAGGCATAGTCTGAGGACATGCACTTGCTGAGTTAACATTAGCCGGCTCTTCTCCGGATTGAACTCAGAGAGACGGTTGAGAATCACGTTTGTATGGCTCTGAACCAGCTCCCTGGAGTTCAAACAGACCAGCCAGTTGTGTAGATAATTGAGGATGTGGACCCCCTGACAGTGCAAGGGGGCCAACACAGCATCCATGCACTTGGTGCTAGAGACAAGCCAAAGGGAGAACAGCAAACTCGTACACTCAGCCTTTGAAGGCAAAATGTGAAAGTATGCGTCTGAGAGCCTTGGACCTGATACGCAGGATGAGCATTTTGAAGTGTAAAACCTTGAGGTGGTAGTTCAGGTGCCTCAGATCCAAGATGGGCAGAAACCACCATCTTTCTTGGGCAATAGGAAGTATGGGGAATAGAATCCCTCGTGCTGCCCATCCAAACCATGCCTTGGAAGGGGTGTGGCTGGTCTAGAACTGTAGACAGTGGCCAACTGTTATAATTTGGAGCACCAAGGAATGTTGCCAATCGGAGAGTTGCTGGAGGGTGTATACGTGGGCCAGAGGCTGCTGGAACACCTCAGGGCCATGGCACAGGAAGGGGAGGGGGTGGGGGGACACTGCCCTTTCTCTTTGCACGTGCCATCATGATCTGCAGGGGGCCAGTTCAATTACAAAAAAGAGTTCTTGCTAATTTCCATGGATGCTTGAATGGTTAATCCCAGTTTCAATGCCGTCATCACAGTAGGCATTGCTGTTAGAGGCCCGGAGTATCTATCCAAAATGATCTGCATAGTCAATTTTTCTTTTCCCGATTGGGTGATTTCAGTTTGTTGAAACTGAAGTGCAACAGTAAACTCAGCTTCTACAAAATCTACTGAGATTATATCCAGCAATGGTTTCACCTTTTCCATATAGGTTTCGCTTGCTGGGTGCAAGGCACACAGGGATTCAACAAGTTGGCTGTTTCATTAATTAAATCTTGCAGACATTTCCCCCAGTACGGCAATAAGAGTCTTTTGCACTCGTTCTTGTTACCTGTTCTTTCTGGCTCACTGTTGTTTTGACCACATATTCTCTCTGGCTACTGCTCACTAATCTTTGCCATTTAGTTGGAGAGGGGGTGTCCATGTCTTTAAACTTCTCCCTATTAATTTAGAGATATCTGAAAATTATTTCAAGATATCTTCAAATGACTTCTTGTACTTTGGCTCAGATGATCACTTCCTGTTTCCTCAGTTCAGTTACATTGCAATGAAGTTAACAGGAAGTGATCATCTTGGGCTACATACAGAAAGTGATTTAGAGAGATCGCTAAATAAACAGAAATTCATTTGCAGATATCTCAAAATGATTTGCAGATATCTCTAAATGTACTTTCAAATGAGATATCTTTAAATGATTTGCAGATATTTTGAAATACTTGCAGATATCTTTAAATGATTTAGAGAAATATCAAAATATGTGAAGATATCTTTAAATGAATTAAAGATATCTCTAAATGATCATTTGACTTGCCATATAACCCCCATGAACACACATTCAGAATTTGTTTCCAGTTTGCAAAGGACAAAATTTACAAAACCTGTTATTTCCAATACAGTTTAAGACAGGTAATAGCTTTCTGAAGCCACACAACAAAATGTCAGCTATACCTTGAATTTGATATATCATCGTGATCAATGAAAAGTATTAAAATATATCTTATTCTGCATTTGATAGAATATTAAATATAGCAGCAACACTGTACAATATTTATAAGGGTACATTCTAATGTTTAAAATGCTTGTCCTTGAGGCCTATTTTATTACTTCATGACTGTAGGAATCTATATGTGACTCATGAGGTGTTCTATATTATTATCAAGTTGTGAAAGCAGCTGATGTTTACTTGCAGAATGAGCCATTGTTTCTGCAAGCCATGAATACTATATACTGAGGAAACATATTTATGTTACAAATATTTTTTTTACACTATGGAGACCATGCAGTTATGTACAGTACTGTGCAAGTGTTTCAGGTGTGAAAAAATGCTGTAAAGTAAGAATGCTTTCAAAAATAGACATGTTGATAGATTATATTTATCAATTAACTAAATGTAAAGTGAGTGAACAGAAGAAACATCTAAATCAAATCAATAATTGGTGTGACCACCCTTTGCCTTCAAAACAGCATCAATTCTTCTAGGTACACTTGCACACAGTTTTTGAAGGAACTCGGCAGGTAGGTTGGCCCAAACATCTTGAGAACTAACCACAGTTCTTCTGTGGATTTAGGCAGCCTCAGTTGCTTCTCTCTCTTCATGTAATCCCAGACAGACTCGATGATGTTGAGATCAGGGCTCTGTGGGGGCCATACCATCACTTCCAGGACTCCTTGTTCTTCTTCACGCTGAAGATAGTTCTTAATGACTTTGCTGTATGTTTGGGGTTGTTGTCATGCTGCAGAATAAATTTGGGGCCAATCAGATGCCTCCCTGATGGTACTGCATGATGGATAAGTATCTGCCTGTACGTCTCAGTATTGAGGAGACCATTCATTGTGACGAAATCCCCAACTCCATTTCCAGAAATGCAGCCAGGAACTTTCAAGGAACCTCCACCATGCTTCACTGTTGCCTGCAGACACTCATTCGTGTACCGCTCTCCAGCCCTTCGGTGAACAAACTGCCTTCTGCTACAGCCAAATATTTCCAATTTTGACTCATCAGTTCAGAGCGCCTACTGCTATTTTTCTGCACCCCAGTTCCTGTGTTTTCATGTATAGTTGAGTCGCTTGGCCTTGTTTCTACGTTGAAGGTATGGCTTTTTGGCCGCAAGTCTTCCATGAAGACCACTTCTGACTAGACTTCTCCAGACAGTAGATGGGTGTACCAGGGTCCCACTGTTTTCTGCCAATTCTGAGCTTATGGCACTGCTGGACATCTTCCGATTGCGAAGGGAAGTAAGCATGATGTGTCTTTCATCTGCTGCAGTAAGTTTCCTTGGCCGACCACTGCGTCTACGGTCCTCAATGTTGCCTGTTTCTTTGTGCTTCTTCAAAAGAGCTTGGACAGCACATCTGGAAACCCCTGTCTGCCTTGAAATTTCTGCCTGGGAGAAACCTTGCTGATGCAGTATAACTACCTTGTGTCTTGTTGCTGTGCTCAGTCTTGCCATGGTGTATGACTTTTGACAGTAAACTGTCTTCAGCAGCCTCACCTTGTCAGCTGAGTCTGGCTGTTCCTCACCCAGTTTCATTCCTCCAACACAGCTGTTTCTGTTTCAGTTAATGATTGTGTTTCAACTTACATATTGAATTGATGATCATTAGCACCTGTTTGGTATAATTGTTTAATCATACACCTGACTATATGCCTACAAAATCCCTGACTGTGTGCAAGTGTACCTAGAAGAATTGATGCTGTTTTGAAGGCAAAGGGTGGTCACACCAAATATGGATTTGATTTAGATCTTTCTCCTATCACTCACTTTGCATTTAGTTAATTGATAAATATAATCTATTAACATATTATCATTTTTTAACACCTGCCTAAAACTTTTGCACAGTACTGTAAATTCAAATGCTTTGTAATTTTAAGTGTATTTCACATAATAATAACATCTAATTTCCCTGGAAATTAACAATACTAAGAAGCATTATTCTACATAGGCAAGTAGAATATTTTAAATGCAGCAAATAAATATGGTTACATTTCAATAATGAAAAAGCAGTACAGTAAAGGTTAGGCTCTATTTGCATAATCGTAACTTGACAGTCATAAGATAAGATAAGATATAAGATAACATAACTCACATAAATAGTCATCTTTATTGACACATGTATGTCTGAATGATTGAATGTATACATGCATAACATTCTATTACCTCGTCAGTCTATTTTTAGAAAGCAGAAGACAATTTAGACTGCGCTTTGGACTGTATACAATATTTATAGCTAGTGCCTAGGTGCATCACGAGAGCATCTGTCACACTGTCCATCCTCCAAAATACAACAGTTGAGATCCTCTGATCCAGTGGGACACAACACCAGTCAGCAGGAAGGATTCATGCATTTGTGAGTTTGCTTCACCTAACAGATGGCAAAGAATTGCTTTTGATGTTCATCTTTTCTCTTAACCATCCCTAGGTAGCAAATCAAGCTTAGATATTTCCTCCTCCTGGTACTCATACTGCAAATGAGTCATGAATAGATGCTTTCAGCTGAAAGATGTAATGTGCGTCTCAGATCTGTTGAAACTAGTTTTCTGTCACATATTTGAAAGGATATGTTTGTGTATGCGTGTGTGTGCGTGTGTGTGTGTGTGTAATTTTAATTTTCATAGATCCATTTAGATAGTTAGATAGGTGGGTAGGTAGGCAGTTAGGTAGGTAGGTAGATAGATAAAATCCCCTTTATTTCAATAATTAAAAAAATCAAATTTTTAACATTGTAACACATAACATTTTACACACCATACTTATATGCGTGAATCTCAATCCCATAATTGACATCTCTCAATAGACATTCAAAGCATTGTATCAGTTAAATACATGTTTGCAATCTGTAGTTTTATAATTTAGTGTCACAGTAACTAGTGGACTTAAGTCTCCTCTGGTTTGCAGATTCTAGGAGATTCTATATTCCCATATTATTTTTACCTTGTTTTAATAAGAGGGCAGGCAGGCGGGCTGCGGGCAGACGAATGGATAGATAGGCACAATAGTTAATCAATCACAAACCAGAATAAAACAGTTTTGCATACATCATATTGATTTTCTCTTACAGCGGTCTTTTGCTGTGCTGAAAGGCTTTCTGTTGCAATGCAAGCAATGAAGTGTAATAAAATTTGACAAACTAGTTTTTCAAGATGGGATGGCTCTGTGTAAGGGTGACAGCTGAAAGAGAGGATGCCCAAAAGCACAATTAAAATCTTGAAAGTGACCTCAAAGTGAGTTCAAAGTTTTGAGTTGCAATCTATTATTATTGCTCTGGCTCCAATCCAAATCTTTGTGGCAGTAGCCTTTTGGAAATGTCGTCCTCAATCTGAGGACTCTAGCTAACAGATCAACAGGTGTAAAGTATGATGCACAGTCTTGCAAATGTTTGTTAAAATGGAGTTCTTATATTTTCCTAATTTCCATTGTCAGCAGTCTGGTGCAAAGGACAGTGAGTGTGTTATAAGACCTCTGACTTCTTGAATTAAATAAAAACAATATGTTCCAGTATAGGAGGAAGCTAACATCCAAAAGGTTGAAATTAGAATAGATAGATTATTTTATTTAACATTGTCAAGAGACATGAGCCAGTATGATCATTTGATCTCATTTGATCTCTCTGTCTGAGCTCAGCATCCCTGTCCAGTGAAACTAATAAGTTATATTTCTTTTTCACAGGATGGTACAGGAACAGAAGTACATTGAATGCTAGTTTGCATCTTGCCGTTTTCAAATCAGCACTAGGAATATCTGAGTTGGTCAGGGAAAGTTAGAGCAGGAGTGTGACCTAGATTTTTGTTTTTTTAAATCGCAGCTGGGTTCTGTCCATTAATTTTGGAGCTTGATCAGACTCATTGTCAAAATTTGGAGAGTGTCAGCGCTTATCTCTGAAACAGATGCCAACAGCAAGATCTGTAGCCACTAAGGATTCATAAGTGGATATTTACTTTGCACCATATGTGTTCAGTTTATCTCTGCGAAACATACATTTACATGATAAATCGCACGCTGGAGTTCATCAGCTGACCTGAACTCTTAATTTCTAACACCTATTCATCTGTGTAAAGGGTCTACAGACCTTGCAATGGGTGCTGTATATTCTGAATCAACAATGTTAGGCCATTTAAATATAGATTAGCTGTTTATTGTGTTATTCATTCAGATAGGGTTTTGTTACAGGAGGTAGAAGTCGTGCTGCTCTTGTGACTACTAATCTCTCTCCGAATTGCTTCGTGTTAAGACTGTCAGCTCAAGTTACATATAATAATTTCAAGGATTCAATCCAAACTCAAGAGATGAGTCAACGTGAAGCAGAAAACAAGTCATTGCAACAAAAAAAAAGGAAAACAAAATGATTTCCTGCCATGCATGTCTTTAGAAAATGAAAGAAGGACGTGATTCTGACAGATTCTGCTTGCATGTTATAGTTCCTGCCTCTTTTGTCAGGTGTCTAAATCCAATGTTTGCTCTCGTAGCCACACTGAAATGTATTTTTAAAGCCCTGTAACAGCTTGTGAAAGCATTCAATAAATCAGATTAGCTTAAATGTGGCATTTAGCGAAACACCTACCTGAGAATGAGGAAATCAAACACGATATATTAAAAAGTGTGAAATGGAGCTTATTGAGGGGATTAGGGATAGACTTTCAAACTCAAATTGGAAGAAAGGTTTTAGGACAATAATAGTACGCTTCATGCAAACAAAGCTCTATGGAAACTTAAATATGGAAATCACTCCTAAATTATTTGGGAATTCTGTAATCAATCTTATACTCTAGAACATGCTGCTTTTTAGATTATAATTTGAAGTCATGTTGGGATGTATTTATTGTTTAAATTGCATACATCTATTTACTATAATACTGAGAGTATCTATTACACTTTAAAAAAATTAAGGATTTTTTTCAATGTATTTCCATCTGTTTTATTCTGTATAACATTAATACATTAAAAAATAAATCACATACAAAAACACTCTGCCAGAATGCAAAGTGTGTCCTATAGGCCAAAATAACTACAATCGATCCCACCCAATGCCTTTGTCAGCTTTGGTCAGGAGTTCCCGGATGCTACACACAAAAGACTCAATATGGTTTGTCAGGTGCCTCTGGGTTCATCTGTGCATCTGTTCTTCTGATTGGTGTGATAGATTGACGGCAGGCAGTCTGGGCATGCAGTGGGAGAAATAGCACATTTATTTGAGAGCATGCATATCTTAGGATGAGTGATTTGTTTGATGCTTCCTGAAACAGCACAGAAGTTATGATAAGAGTCAGAGTGAGATTATTCTATTACATTTGGATGAAAAGGGAGAGATAAATAAACTTTACATCAACAATTATTCAAGTTTCAGTGTTCTTTTCCTGTCCATTATTAAGTGGACCCCAATATATTTCCAACAATAGCAAATATTATACTTTGGAAATGCCTTACTTACTCATCATAAATATGCAATGGGTAGATATATTTTCTTTTCTGTTTTCAGCCCTTGTCGGATGTTAAAACTGGCTTTTATATTATTTATGACATCATGCTCATTTGTCTTTATGATTGCATATGTTACCTCAGATCACATTAGATTTCATAATGAATGTGTCATTAAAAGTATATGATTTTGAAGTGGTTTGGTTTGTTTATCTGGTTTTCTCTTTTGTAAAAAATACAAATGAAAAGACAATTCATCAAAACCATTTTATTCTCTCTGCCACGATTTGCACACGCTACTCCACTGCTCCACTCCCTCCACTGGCTCCCGATAGCGGCACGCATTCAGTTCAAGATTTTGACCCTCACCTACCGCTGTCTTGACCACACTGCACCAAGCTACCTTCAGACACTCGTCTCTCCATACATCCCCTCCAGACCACTGCGCTCCTCCAGTGCCAGAAGGCTAACTCTGCCTCCTCTCCACTCTCCTTCCTCCAGAGCCGCTCCTTCTCATCCCTGGCCCCTAAGTGGTGGAACGACCTGCCCACCGAAGTCAAAACAGCAGAGTCCTTGACCTCATTCTGGCGCTTACTCAAGACGCATCTCTTCCGACAGCACTTGTAATATTAGTCCTCTATCCCTGCTAGATAGCACTTCAGCTTATTATGCTCCTCGCATTCTTGATTGTTTTCCTCCTTGCTCCCTTTCCCGTAGCCCTTGACTGTGACCCTACATCTTGACAGCACTTAGCTTTCACTGTCCAGGATGTAGGAAGTCTCTTACTGTACTTGTGTAAATTGTAAATTGGAATTTGTAAAATGTATTATCTTGAATTGCTATGTTTTAGCTAAGTTTAATTTGTAATGATTGATGCCTTGTACTTCTCTGTATTTTTGCACTTTGTTTGCACTTATGTTGTAAGTCGCCCTGGATAAGGGCGTCTGCCAAGAAATAAAAAAATAATATTCCACAGGAGAACAGGGTTGATTTGACTGAAGTAACATAGTATAAACAATATTTTACCTTCAATAATTCTAATGTGCTTTGTTGCTGTATGAACTGTACATACTATTTAGAAGAATGGAATATGTACCTACTATATACATATTTTCGTTGTTTCAACATTCCTGTTTTTTATTTTACATTAATGTTCAGAGAAAATACATAATAGACATCATGTTATAAATAGCTGCATTCAGTTAGGATAAATTACAAATGTAAACAAAACCTAAAATGCAACATTCACTGATAAGAAGCACTGAAGAAATGCTACTCTCAGCAGAACGGATATATATATTGCAGTGGCCACACAGTATGGGGCCACCATTCCTGGGGCTGCCAGGAATGACTCTGCATTCCTCAGGAGGCCCGAGGGATGCATCACTCCTGGGAAGCACCTGACCTGCATGGCACCCAGGATTGGCCGGCTCCTGTATAAAAGTCCACATGCCCTTGGTGTGGGTCTAGTACGAGTTGTGTGTTGCGGGAGTGCAGGCAAGTTTAGTTTAGTTTAGAGGAGCTAGGCTAGTGTTAGATTTGTGTATGCCTCATTGTTTTGACTGCACCAACACACTGTATTATAAATATCACCTCCTTTCACCACATCCCTGCCTGTGTGTGCCTCTCTCCTACACCCTGCCTGTATGTCGTGCCCCAGCATCGTGTCCAGCCCCACGTGGTGGAAAATGTGGGCATGGGCTGCATGGTCTAGGAAACAGCGTGCCCCAGCAAGCCCACAGACAACCTGTTCAGTGTGTGTCACAGTAATTCAATATGTTAAGTACAGTACAGTAGGTGTGCTTATGATAAGTGTATTATTTATAAGCCAAGATTCCAGTAGGGATTCTTCATGGAGTACTGTAGAATAAGCTCTCATTATACTTCCCAAGGCCAGATTTTATTTATGATCTGTTCAGAAGCTTTTGTTTCCTTTGGCATCATTAGACAAGAGCTTACTGTACTTTTCCCATTCATTTTAAATGTATTAAGTAGACTTGCATAAATTGATGTGACAGTGTACCTTGATAATCCTGCAACTGCTCTTAGTTTTAAACTAAGTATCCTGGAGTATTCAGCATAGACTGATGGGGATAATGTTAAAATGTAACCCTGCAATGTTATGTTCCTTGACTTATTAATACAGGTGAGATTTGTATTCATTTTATCCTGTACCTATTAACTGGTTAACAACAAAAATAACACACATTGGAAGCAGATGGTTTTAATCTTTTAATCTTTTAATTTAATGTTTAGTTCATGCAAAGGGGAAGGATTGCTTTATTTTTGTTTAATTGTGGAAATATGGTTTATACCTTATATCTGCCAAAAAAATAATTCATTTTTAATAGGTATATCTGTCTCCACTTTTTGCAAGAATAACCCTTTAACACAATCACAATGACTTATACAGCATGTCTCTAATAAAGATGGCAAGCAAATAAAACAGTTCTGCTACTACATAAAGACAAGCATTTTCAACAGATGAACCTATCATAACAGCTTGTCATCCCCCAACTCCTTCATAAAGTCAACTGCTGCCTGTCCTGACAGAATAAAGATCACATATTTCCCACATTTATAAATGTATTATCGTTCTCAAGATGGAAATCTGTTTCAGTGGGTTTGCCTGAGCTAACCCAAATGCTATTGCTGTCAACATACACACAATAATTATTGGCTGTGATTCTGTGACATTAACTCAAATTAGAATCTGCATAAACGTATTTTAATATATTGAAAATAGGCTTAGGGGATGTATTTTATGCAGTAACTAGATGATAGTTTGCCACTCAAGTGACAATTATAACCTAGAAAGTCCAGTGGGCATCATACTAACTGGATTTGTTGATTTTATTAATCTATGTATTTATGTATCTACTTTCCATTTGCTGTGCATTTCAGTAATCTTAATAAATGCACAAGACATGGAGGGGAGGGAGAACTATAATCCATAATTGCTTTGCAAGTGGTTTTGCTGTGTTGTTGTTCTTCCAGGGACAAACAACAAAACGTATTAGGATATCAGGATTTTGGATCTATTTTCTTAAAATAATGTATCCCTTAATTTTGGGATTTCAAACTTCATAAATCAAGATAAGATGATGGCTTGTAAAAACTATCTTGCGATCACCAGATAACAAAGCATTTTTTATTTTATTTAGAGAGTTCAAGCAACCTAAGCAACCTGTCTTTGGGATGTGGTGAAAAAGCCCCCAGAGAAAAGTCACAATGGAACCAATGGCAGCAGAGATAATCAAATCGCCACTGTGACCATACCCCCATGTGGAATATTTAGACTAAAATGTACTTTCCATACCTGAAATACAATAGAGCAGAAACAATACAAAAATACAAAAATAAAAATAACTTAATATGTAAATGTAATTTAAATACATAAAGTAAGCACAGAAAATTCCCATTAATATGTCATATTGTATACATTTTGAACATAACCCTGTTTCTTGATGAGAAGACAAACATTTTAAATAACCTTCAAATTGTACAATTAAAATTTTATGAAGGAAGGGATTTGATCAATAATTTACACAACATGTGTCATTGTGTCATGTTCAGTTGAAACAGAAGGTGACTGCCTAAATATAGCGTATGCGAGCAGGTTATTACAAGGTGACATACAAAATAATTCTAACACATTCTTGATCCAATTCTTAATCAGTCTCTTCAACAGATATATTGTTTTAATTGTTCCCATTTTTTCCTTTTTTGTTCTTGTTGCTTCTCACTTTTCCACCAAAATATTAACCAATGAGCACTGAGACATTTTTCATAGCTTTTCAAGGCTTTTCTAGCTGAAAGTATGTGTTTTTAAGTAGATATTACTTCATCACAGCAAATGTTTTTTTAAACTGTTGAATTCTGCATTTTTGGTATAGCATGAAAACACGTGTTTTACAACTTTGACTGTGTTCCCAAATATAGAATTTAGAACTCCTTGGCCCTTCAGCCCTTGACAGCTGAGGGACGGGAGAAGATGATTTAGCCTGCAACCATACCATGCTTTGAGCGTGATAGCCTTAGTTCTTAGAAACTTTGCATGACTGAATCTCTTCATAACTACGAGATCTCGGGAAAAATAATGTGTTGAGTCTGATTTATTACTGACTGACTTGTGAGGGGGCAGTGTGTTCAAATTCAACTCCAAACTATATAGTAACTCAATAAGGCTATATATGGCAAAAACAAAAATCAGTGGTTGTTATCTGGAGATCTCAAGTCAATTTGTCTCTATACTTTTGGATTTCAAAACCCATTTTCCAGAGATCACAAGATAATTATTTTAAGGATATCAAGATTCTGGATCTATTTTCTTAAAATAATCCATCCCTTGATTTGAGGATTCCAAATTTCATATATCAAGATAACAAGATGATGGTATGTAATGTTGAAATCCTGAGATAAACGATCTTTTGATCACCAGATATCAAAGCATTTTTTTATTATTTAGTCATAGCCTCAACAAGCCACAGTAGAAATGCACAAGGAATACTAAAGTTTCCCTGCTGAACCCTCCCCCACTTTTTATGATTACTTTTTTTCTGGTCATGTAAACTTTCAAAGCATTTTTATTATTGTTTTTAATCTAGCTGGCATTCTCGTAGTAGCACTTAATACTTTTCAATACATATGTAATCTTTAAAAAAATCTAGAAAACATGAAAATAAAGGAACAAGCAAGTTTGTGGTTGAAAGTAAGAGTTAGATGCATACTCAACTAAATGTTTATATGTCATATTAAAATTGAACAAACCATTGCAGTGCATTACAAGGTTCCAACCAAGATTCATGAGGTCTATGAGATCTACACGTAGAAGTAAGCAGGGTCCAGTCTGAAGCATTACTGTATACTGCGCTACAAATTAATCTATTAGAAGTGTTACTATAACACTATAGAACTATACCCTTATTGGTTCTAGTACATTTTAATTTTCGAATTATTTCAGTTGACATAATGCATATTGATGTGGTAGTGCCTCAAGTAATGTGAACACCAGCAGTAGATTTACACTGGGCTTACTTCCCCTAGTTTTCACTCTCTGATCTTTCAGGTTCACTGGAGTCCTCATCAACAAGAAATCAAAATGTATATATATATATATATATTAAAAGAGTTTATACCCAGGGTAATTAATTAATTGCTAAACAGCTTGAAGCTGTCAGCAAGTATGTTTGGTGTAATCGGGTTTCCTTAAACCCAGTTATCTAGTTTCCTCAAAGGATTACAGTAGGGACAACTGCTATAAATATTTAAAACGGATTCTAATTAAACCTGGGTGCATGAAGCGCAGAAGGGACAATGGAATGAAATTGAATACCTAGCTGATTGATACAACATCCCTTTGTGTCCATCTAGGTCACTAGTTGATACATTCATTGCACAAGCATACTTGGTTTTCACTCAACATGTCAAGGTAAAACAAAAAACAAGGACAACGGCACTTCGGATAAACCTCTAATAGATATGTAAATATTTGATATCCTTCGCAATCCTTTAAGGCGATGGTTTATGGTTCTCAGTTTCCTCAGAGGAACAGGCTAAGCTGGAACAGGTTTTATTTTAAATATGCTTTCATCTGTGCTTCAAACCTAGTGTTTGCATTAAAGAAAGAAACAAACAAAAACAGTATTTATAGAAATCCAAGATGCACGTTTTTGTGACACACAGATTTTTGATGTTTGTTCTGTTTGACTCATTCCAATTGAAGGTGCAGTACATCTTTAACCAATGGGGATTTTAAGATATTCACTGAAAGCATGAATTATTTGGTACTGTGGTAACTATAAAGACTAAAGAAAATAACTAAATCTGTACTTCCAACGTATGGCTTCATAACCAGATACTGAGATTAGTAAGATCTAAGACTGTTTATCACTACAAATGTGGAAGGAATAATGTATACGAGCACATCAGATTGTGAGAAGTTTAAGTGAGTAGACTGTGGGGTGCAGTACTGCAGTGGGGTGTCATTGTCCTGCACTGCTAGAACGTATTAAACAGCTTTTATAGGCATTTATCTGTACAGTCATAAATTACTTTGACAGCTTGAATGTGTTGTGATGGCACAGCAGGGGTGAGAGAATTAGAATTTTAGTTCATCCAGTATTTCCATCTAGGATAACATTAAAGAAATATGAAATAAGTTGCATTTTGGCTATTAGTGATGCTTCCCTATGACCACCCCCGCAACGGAACCAAACACAATGTGGTTGTTGTTCTTGTCATTGATCTTGAATCTGTTTGTCAAGTGGTTATTAAAGTACAAGTACAGGCAAATGATGTGATCAGACCAACGTCCAAACTTGATCATCTATTTAAAATGCCCTCTAATTGGTTTTGGTTGCTCTCTCTCTCTCTCTCTCTCTCTTTCTCTTGCTCGCTCTCTCTATATACATATATATATATAGAGAGAGAGAGAGCGAGAGAGCAAGCAAGAGAGAGAGAGAGAGATCTGTGCAATGTAGTTCTAAAATTAGTCCAGTGGTAGTTTTAAAAATATCACTTTTAAATGGATCATTGGTTTATCAACTGCTGTGTAATGGTTGTAAGATAAATGCTAACTACACAGATTATTAATTAAACTAAAATCATTTTACTGAACCATAACCATTTAATCTTGGAAACTAGTTGAATGCACTATACAACAGATTTATGCAACATACAAATTCGTCATACGTGCTTCGCTGTGTTGTTCTCGACTCCATTCAACTTAGTATAAATAACGTGCTTGATTGTACTACTGCAATTTTGTAATGCTTTAAAATCCTCCTTGTGTAAACTTGTATTATTATTGAATAATTTCTTATTGGAGAAGTTGTTCCTCTTTGTGTCATCTATTCCCCCGGGAAAATACCCACTTTAAAGTAATTTAGCTTTAGGTTGTGCTATTTTGTCATATAGCAGGGACACCCTGTATTAGTGTTTTGTGTTTAGGAAGCGACCCTGGAAGAGGTTTATCAGGCAGACTCCAAAAGTAGCTAGGCATTTGATTGTTTTTCTCTATAATAACTTCACCTCCTTTGCACCATATTTCCTGTGTCTGTTCCCTAAGACCTTGACCATTTATTGAGTACAGGCTCAACCCAAATGGCACAATATGTATATATATATCACAAACCTGCACCTTTGGTTATAAACCTTCTTAAAATGTTGGGTGGTCTGGATCGCATCCCATTGCCTCATCTCACTCTCTTAACAGTTTCATACTATTGTGAACTTCTGAATCACATAATGTACATGTATGTTTGTGTATGTGTGCATTTTCTCTGTGAGGAGAAAAAAGCAATTTTCTGCAAGTGCAAATGTATAATGCAATCACTCTTTATCAATAGACTGAATGGATGAATCATTGATTTGGAATATTTAGGCCACAAATCATAAACACGGTGACTGCATATATACAGCAATATCGTTATTATTGCTGTAGACTTTTTTCATGTACTGTTTCTTATTTAATTATGTCCTGTAGTGACACCTGCATCAGTGCAGGAGCCTCTTCACAAGCAATAAGAGACGCAAGCATCACCCTGGAAGATTGGGTTCACTGTGAGGAGCTCAATTTTAAGGCTCTACCAATCCACTGTAGAGATCTGGCTTTTAAAGAACCAATTAGTGAACTGCTGTGGAGTGGGTTCGAAATATGGACATTAATGACTGGGGCAATAGGTGATCTCTCAGAAGCCCTTTGAAAAATACAACAAATTCCAACACAGTATATCAGTAATATTGTATCTATCATTCATTATCAAATATAGAAGCTGATAGTAACTAATGAGTTTTAGATTATAAGTCTGGAGTGAGAAAGAGATTGTTCTAGACCTCGATTAAACTAATAGGTGCATTATGAGACCAAGTGCTGGAGCCCAGGTAGCTGTAATCTTCTATTAGAATGTTTGTACACTATTGATCCAAAACATGGGTTAATATGGAAATAGTTAAAGAAATGCAACTAATAAAGGAAACACCTGAATTAATTATATTTCTTTAGCATTACTATTTTTAACGGAATCATGTGAATCATCGCCATATTGTCCAAATATGTTTGGTCACCTACTTAAAGGATGTTAAAGCCACCATTAGACTGAAAACCTTCTGTGTACATTTGAGGGAACTTCACCTCTTAACAGGATTACAGATCTGTTTATGAGTCTTGGTAGGGAGGCTTTAAGGGGAGCATTTATGTTGTACTGCAAATGGGGAGAAAAAGCATACACATAAATGTATGAAAATCCCTTAGATATGGGAACAATAAATAAATTAACACATTTCATTTTGACCTGTACAAACATATATACATATATATATATATATATATATACACACATTACATTATAGATATTCATGTAATATTGAGGTGAGTGGCAAAATTGTATTTATTTAACCCTTTCAATTCTGGAAAGCGCATTTTGCTTTCACATATCGATGAAGGAAGATGTTAATTAAAGTACATTGTTATCAAACGGTTGGTCTGAAACATGTGCACCATTGAATGTGATGGCCTTCACCTAATAGATTATATGAAACAGTAAAATGCTTTTTCTCGCAATGCTATATCCCTTGTGCAGTTGTTACCTTGGTTACTGAGACATCAGTCATCATTTAGCTATCTATTAAATACCTAGTAACCAGTCACTTGTCTCTAAGCAATTTGATTTACATGTTCACTTTTGCAGCTTGTTTATACTGCGTCCTATTGAAAGGATAACTGTAATACTGTGATACTAATAACCATATAGAATTATTTTAAAGATGGTATTCAAAGTAGGTTAAAGTATAATCATATTAGTTTATGTATTTGATGGCAAAGGGTTGACCTGGGGCAAAAACAATTAGCATTTATAGCATACTGTTAATAAAACTTCTATAATGGAGAAGGATTCAAATTGTAATCTCAAGGAAAGTCAAATACTTTAAAAGATAAATATTTAACATAAAGAAAGCTGTATAAATTGTATATTCACTTTATTGTGAACCTATTTCCCTCCCCTCTTGGTTGCAACACCAACAGCTTTCCCATCCTTTTTTCACTAAAGGTCATAAAAAATGTATGAACTGCATCATGTTGCCACTAATTACCAATCCATGTAATTTTATTTAAAACACAAGGAACCGTCTCAGAATTGTAATAGTTACATTTGCATTTTTTTGTGGCTTCAGGGATTATTGATCCAGCTGAATGTACACGTGGCAGGTGAAATTACCTTTATATCTTCAGCATTCTATTTATGGGTTTAATTAGTTATTTAATTACCTTGACCTCTAAAGACTAATGTGCCTTAATTACTCCAGCCCTTGTAGTATACTCTTATCAGAGACTAATCAAAGCCCTGGGTTTGTTACAGATGGAATGACAACGTCTTATAATTGAATGGAATGACCTCATCTTTGAAGTGAAGGATTGAATTTATGATTTTTGCTTGAAATGGAGCTCTCATTTTTCATCAACAATTTAAAGGATATTATTACCTAACTTTCTATTAATACATTTATATTTAAAGTGGAGTTTTAGGAGATCCAGAAAATATATGTAATGTAAAATTTAAGGTTTGGTTGAAACGACAGCCCTCATTTTTAATATGTTCAGCTCTCTTGTAAGACCATATACACTCAAGGAGAAACGCTAAATGAATCAGATAATATCATTTTTTATAAAAAAAACAGGGGCATGAACATGGATTCAAACTGTAGTGCTTCTTCGTTTACTACAGCCCAAAATGAATGTACACACTACAAATTCTACACAGTGTGGTGAACAACCTGGCATGTAAAGAAAAGGCCTATATTATCATACATCTCTTCATATGTAGACAAAATTAAACTATTCAGTTTGCTTTTTCAATGCATGCACTGTTTAGGTGTATAATATCTTTAGTTGTTATCCAGTTTCTTACCAGACTGCTGAACCTTTGTACCAAGCTCATCATTAAAATAAATACTGTCTTGGAGGTTGATGAACAATCTTGCCTTCTGCCTGATTTATCTTCCACGCTGCTGGCACAGAGAACAGAAGGTAATCCATGGTCTTGCATTATTTCAGCCTGGCATTCAATACTCTGCCATGTTCCAGTGCAAAATTAGTTCTAGTAATATTTATCTCTAATTGACTTGGAATTGCAAGTTACAATGGGGCTTTGGTCTTTCTGTGCTTCTTGGAAGTGAAAATGTACATTTTAAAATGTCCTTTATCTAAATAATTTTCAAATACAAACCAATGACATAGTATCACACATCATATGTATAAACGACAGTACAAACACTAAATACTCTTAAAATTACATTGAGTGGAATCCATCAAAATATTGCATAGTTATAAGAAAACATATTTGTAAAAGAAAAACAACTCTTACCCAAAATAGTCTCACAGATCCAAACACAGTTGCCCCTCCTTCACTGAGCACACCACCTCCTGTACTCCCCAAACACTCTCAAACAAATCCAATTGATGCACTAGTTCATAATATGTAAATGCCAGTGTAATTTGGAAGGAAACCAACACCTTAAAAACTTGCAGCAAATCACCTGTCAACATTCTCTCCTCCCGGTTCTTTCAGCTTTTTAATAGAACCAGCTTGGCCTGACCTAAAAGAAAATTACCCAGCTGCCTTCAATGCTTAAGTTTACTAGAAACCCCCAAATTTACACACAGTAGAAGAAAACTACCTTCAACACTGTGAACAATTCTAAAACACCCCAAAATTGATAACGATGAAAGGAAATGTTCATAATGTTGAATCTTGACACACAATTTTTAAGTATATTTCTGTATTATTCTAGAGATAGATAGATAGATGATGAATTTAATTGAAAATTGTCTTATACATTTAAATTATCTCAGCTCTTTGAAATCCCCACACTCTCCACCCCTCTTTCCATGAAGTCACATTTATATTGTTTTTGTTTTCTTGATTTTGTCATTGTGTTTTACAGAAACAAGCTGACCACAAGGAGACAGGCTTGTCCCATGACTTTGTAACCGTCCTGCCGTACCTGTTAGATTTCTGAGCAGAAGACCTGATGTGAAAATTGAACAAGAGATGAGTCATACACTCTCAGTTTATAAGCTCTAGGGATGAGGTTGAGCTCTAAAAGGCACAAAGATTCAAAGCCTATGAGCTCTCAAATTGCCCACTGTCTTCTGTTTGATTCCTTCAGATCCTCCCATTAAATGCCCACTGAGGATTTATTCTGATGACTGACATTTATTTTCACATTCTCAATGTTTCTATTCATTGGCACTTCACAGGCACTCCTTGAACCACTCCATTTACACATTTCAGACAGTGTGGACTTCAGTACAGTGGATATAGGACTGCACATAATCTACGCTGGATGTTTTTTTTAAAGACAATAGCACTATGCTTTGAGAATAATGTAATCAATTCAAGCTGTATCCAGTCAATTAATTATTTAAAGCACAAATATCCTTATTCATTTGTGTTTTACCAGATTGAGTTCCTCATAAGACACTAATGAAGTTACATGTTGTGGAACAAGTACTAGAGATGAGTGTCTGACTTATTATTTATACCCTTCTAATCATTAATTAAGACAAACAGCCCTGAAAGGTGTCCAGTCCTATTGCTCAAACAAGTGGAATGCTTTTCTGAAATGTTGAAACTCGTACATCGCTGCACAGGGAATTGGGCTGAGATGTGAGTGAAGATACAGTTAAACTTTATTATGCCTTGAGTTCCTACGAAATCTGATGACTCTGTATAGTATTTGATTGCATGCAAGCTAAAAGAAAGAGACTGTGCTGGCTTGTTATAAATCTGCTTTAATGGCTACTTTGCATAATCCATGAATAATTATACTGGTGAGAATAAACAAATTATATATATATATACAATTAAAATGTAAGGTATTCTTTCCCTGTCAATTCAGGAGTGAAGGTCAATACGTAACATCTAAATTCCAAGATGTTTTTCAGAAATTTGAATTTGTTTGCCGTACCACTATGCTTTTTCCCCAAACAACTATTTTAACAGCTTTGAATGACAGCAAAAAGTCACCTCTTGTTGACATGTATTTATTTTGCTGACACATGCCAAGTTAGATTTTCTTCGCACTGCACTGTCTAAACTGAATGTGATCTTTCTGTCGTCTTGTTCTCCGGATGTCTGTGTGTGTTGCATTTCTGCAAGATTCTGCTTAAGCCTTCATTAGGTCCTCACCTCTTTAAAAACACTGGCATGACAAGATCCATGAATGCTTTTAGTGCATTATGCCTTGTCAAAAGATGAAGCTTAGATGTCTTGATAACAAACGAAGATGCTCTCCCAATAAAGGAATAGTCACGATGACAATATTATTCTGATGAAGTTCCAGTTAATACTGCTTTGGAGTTCCACATTTCTATCAGTGCATTTATATATTGTGTGCATACTTGAGTGAGCGTTTTATTTATTCCACAGCGGAATACATGTTTCTATTAGAATTGTGTAGTAAGAGCGGCAGAGATGTCACATGGGACATGTTTCCATATTCCCCTGTGGTAACGTAGATGCCAAAGTGGAGACTGCTGTCTGGAGAATGTACCGCAGCCAGTGGAGGAGAAAAGATGCTTTTATCTCTTGTTCAATATTATTTGTATATGAAAGCAGTGTTCAGAAATATATTATAATCCAGTCTTCAGTATTTTCCTGATTTCCGTGCCAATTCGAAATAAGGCTTCACATTTTTATATTGAATTGGATAAACTGCAATGTAGTTCATTGCTTAAATCATGTTCTTACCTATTAGATGCTATTTGGTAAGGTACCTAATATTCACATGCATTAAACCACTATTCCTATTACCATAATAGATTAAAACCGGCATATGGATATTTCTAAGAGCTATCCTTACATGTTGCATTAGGAGGCTATTGTACAGAAACATTTGATAAAAAGTCATTCATAGCCCAATCCATGTTATTCTTTACTAGGCTGTGTGTGTGTGAGAGTGTCTTGCCATAGTTTCAGAAAACCCACACAAGGTCAAATCCCATTGATGGCCAGCATATTTACAGGTCCACATCCAAGCATCAAACAGTTGAGTTCATCAGATGGAAATGATTTCAACTTTGGTTAACAGTAGTATCAGTAGTTATTGCAGTGCTGGCAATCTGAAGTAAAATGGCTGTCAATCTATATAGTTTATTTTTAGCTCAGACTGCAATCATTGGTTCTGGTTTCTGATCTCTAAGAAAGGAAGAATACGCATAAATCATGTAAACATAAGGCAAAAGAACACAAAATATTGTGTTCTGCATTGTCTAGACAAAAAGCTCAATGCAAGACATTTCATGATGGAGTTAAGGTGAATGTGCTATGGCGGGCAGTTTCAAAGGTTTTGTGCTTCATTCTACTAAGAAAGTCATATACTTTTAGTCTAGCTGTGTGTTTAATGGCATAGTATTAATTCTGGGGGGGAAGGAAAAACACCACCCACAAATTACCTTCCTGAAGGTATTGCATGCTGTAGAGCTGTTGTGACTAACCCTGGTCCTGGAGAGCCGCAATCCTGTAGGATTTCCAGGTGTCTAAATTACCAATTAATGGATACCTTTAACACAGGGACATTTTTCCTAATTAAGCCCCACAATTGGTTCAATTAAGCAGTTAACGATCTGGATAGAACAAAAGCCTGTAGGCCCTGCGGCTCTCCAGGACCAGGGTCAGCCACCCCTGCTGTAGAGGAATGATGGCCTAAAGTTGCTAAGATAGCAGTTGATTCTTTGATTTTGTGTGATAAAAAAGTGATATAAATAAATACAAAATAAATATAATAAAAAGTAAAACAGAAGATGCATACAGATTACAATAAGTGTATTTTGTTTGATGTGGAATATGAATGGCATTTGTTAAAGTAAAGCCTGCATACATGGTAGGCTCCTAGTGTTGAAGTGTAAACATCACAAATAAGATAGTTAACTCAAAAGTAGTTTTGATACTCAACATGTTCTTAGCGGATCGCAATCACCCTGAAGATTTTCAACTAGCTCATTAACTGGATTAATTAGAAAAGAGGAGGTGGTGGGGGGTGTGGGCGTCCATATTTTCATTGATTGCTGTGTGCACACTTTGAGTGATGAAGGAATAACTTAAGTTTATTGCAGAATCAATACAGTCTTATAGCTTTGACACAGAAGGAAAAGACTGGGTTACTACAAACAAAATGGAGTCGGAGAAGGCACCTAATGGTGGTAAAACAGTTGCTTAGTTTTTGTACTGAAAATATATGAAGTTGGAAATCTGTCTGAATATTAATGAATACACGTTGTTGTTCCTTGTTTTAATTCTAACATGTTCAACTTTAACACTCTTTTATGTGTTTGAGATTATAAAATGCTACAAACATCAAGCTACAGCTCCTCAATTTATGTTTTTTTTTTTTTTTAAGGCTTATCCTAAGTATTATATTGAAATAAGATAAACTACCATACATTTGGCACCACGGGGTCTTGTACTATATGTTTAAGCAATATATACACTATCTTTCACATGCTGATAAAAAATTGATCTATGAAAAAGCTAACTATTTAACACACACTTCAAACAGTCACAAATTGTATGCACCACAGCAAGAGACTGTGTCTGTAAATGGCATGATGGTCAATATTGACAGTGTTGTTTGTTTCTTTTCACTGGCGTACAACAAAGACGAGGACAGCTGCATTATCAAGCATCATGCAGGAAGAATCAAGACCAGCTCGGTGAATGGCTGACACTGCGGGGGCCTAGTGGGATCCTGACAGGTTTTTTTTTCTTTTTTTTTTTGACTGACATTGTCAGTGTTGTGAAAGGGGACTGGCGTTGTCCATGTGATTTGAATAACACAGTGTTTGGGGATAGAGATGCTGGCATGAGGATACTTGATAAAAAAAAAAAAATACGGCTTCAGTCTCAGTTGGCAGGAGGTGATATGTCCAATCCAGGCAATCTGTCGTAATGTGTTCTATCAAGGCACAAATCCAGACAAGGAGAAAAAAAAGTGTATCTAACTTTTTTAAGTTATCCCACAACTTGCTCAAGCTCTGTTACACAAATGATAATTGTCAGTAACAGAACGAATCTTATCACCAACGTTTGTGCTGTCTCTCTTTCTTGTCTGAAGTTATCTTTAAGTGTTTTATGCAATTTCTTAGAGCAAACATCTCCCTCTGTGGAAAATAACTTATTCAGATTAAACAAACTGGTCCTGGCAAATGCAAACTCTCTCACACAGTCAGGGTCAGCCGAGCAGGACCAAAAAAAAAAAAAAAAAAAAAAAACAGCTGCAGAGATAGTGGGAAGGCATCTCGAAAACCAGCAATGGATTCCAACAAAGACCCCCTGTCAGCAGCGCAGAGGAGTTGAGGAAATGCGATAACTTCAGATCAATACTTAAAGCAGAAAGCCTTCTTTGCTACACAAGACATTGGGAGAGGACTGGGAAGGGGATTGCCAAAGCAGCACAACAACGGTCAGAGAGCTGGAAAGATACACAGAATCATCTATGAATTAAATCAGCCCTTGATATGTGCTGAATATTCCGGTTTGCCGATTCATAAAAGAGGATCAACACTTTTCCCTTTCCTCATACAAACTACACAAATAAATTGCTGGCATTTGCTTTAACATCATTGAATAACTTTGATTCACAGTGAGAGAAGACAGAGGTAATTTACAGTTTTTAAAGTTGAGAAGTTGACTTTATACATAGAATAAATATGTATAGGTTTCTTGTAAAGGCAAAGTTGTGCTATGTATTTTGAAAACAAAACAGATAGTGCTGTACAAACAAATAGCTTACACTTACACAAATAACTTATATTTGCAATTTAGATGTCATGTGGTTGGAGTAATCTTGATGATATCAACTTTCTCTTCTGATTCAACAAAAATATTTTTTTACACGTCTTTTCTTTAAGGATTTAGCACTATATATAAAATGAACCAACAACAAATTTGTTCAAAATTTTAATCTGTGTTTCAAACCACTATCTGTGAAACAAGATATAAATAACATTGATCTATATGCAAACATATGGTTACATTTAAAGACCTGATAGCTTTGGAATGCTGTGTTTTGCACAAATATTTGAATCCACATTCACATACATGTAGGGGGAGCCCTTCCACATTTCATATCTTTAGTCCTAATAAAATGCTTCCAAAACATTCATGCAATGCATTGGAAATGATTGTTCACATTCTCTGGGAATATTAGATGCTCTATACCAGCTAATCGTACAAGAATATTTGAAAGTCAGAGGGGGATTAAGGATATGTAATCCCCGTCGTTTGTATTTAATGTGTTAGCTGCCATTATATAGGCATAAGTAATATTATGGAGGAACTAAATATAATAGTTAAAAGTATCAAAGTAAAAAGGGATCTAAATATCTATTATACATTGATATATTCACTTAGTGTTGTATACTGCACATTTAATCAGATCGTTCTGTAAACTAATGGCATTTTGGATAAGGGTGAGAATAATATCATGGAAACACAGTGCTGGTAAATGCTGGAGTGTTATGACCAAACATTTCAGGTATATTGTTCCAGCTACATACATTTCCTTACAATACCACACATAGACAATGTGTAAATAAGGAGATAGATACTTGCAGACCCTTGTTAATGCCATATCCTGTCTAAGCAAAACAATGCCCCAATCATCATTATTATTATCATTATTATTATTATTATTATTATTATTATTATTATTATTATACAAAAGCTGTTAAGAGTTAACCTTATTTAGAATGGAGAGATTAAATGTTTTCCTCAGTACTTCCTACTAGAATTCTAATTCAAACAAGTAAATTGCCGTTGACGTCCTTGCCATTTGTCTTTATTGCATTTCTTATTTGAACTCTACAAGAACTGTCAATCAAGCATTTGCTCTTCGATCAATTCCGCAATTTTGATGGGATTGACAGGATCACAGGGCAAAAGCACTTTTTAGACAGGTGCAGGTGAAGAATCACAAGAGACCTTCCACTAGACTAAGACTTTAATAAATAATGGCCATACAGATAAATAAGAAAAACTCAAACAACAGACAATAACTGTGGATTTAAATTATACAAATATCAGCAAGAGTCTGAAAAAGAAAACAGCCCTGGTGTTTGGGTTATTGAGAGCTTTCCTGTTATTGTAAGGAATACAGAGGTACTTTCTTCAAGCATGTAGGGTCCTTCAAAAGTAGGTCAACCTGTTAACCCTGTAACCTGTATTGTTTTCTTGGTGAATGCATTAAATATAGTCTATAAAATTTGCATTGCTGTAAGTTGTGTGAGCAATGCTTTGCCATCATAAATCACACATCTACTTAAAGTTACAGATCAGTGAAGCTCTTATTCAGCTGCTGTTTCACCCCCTAAATGGCATTTTTAATGATTCTGAAGTGATCGTTTGCTATAAAGAGAATACTGATCTAATAAAGCCTCATGTATAAGATTCATCTTCCCAGTGAAAAGTCAGACTTCAACTAATTGTTTTTGCATAAAAAATGCAATTGACATTATTTATTTATGCCTTGCTATCTTGGCCTCTCCAGACCAATTGGATGGATCCTTTCTATTTCCCCCTCAGGACTATGCTTTTAAGGCCCTATTGTGGTTGTTAGCATCAATAAACACTTTATTATGTCAAGGCTAGAATGTTTTCATCATAATACTATTGTTTAAAAAAAGTATCGGGACAAGACTACCTTCACTGATATATACTGTATATACACCGATCAGCCATAACATTATGACCACTGACAGGTGAAGTGAATAACACTGATAATCTCGTTATCATGGCACCTGTCACTGGGTGGGATATATTAGGCAGCAAGTGAACATTTTGTCCTCAAAGTTGATGTGTTAGAAGCAGGAAAAATGGGCAACAGTAAGGATCTGAGCGACTTTGACAAGGGTCAAATTGTGATGGCTAGACGACTGGGTCAGAGCATCTCCAAAACTGCAGCTCTTGTGGGGTGTTCCCGGTCTGCAGTGGTCAGTACCTATCAAAACTGGTCCAAGGAAGGAAAAGCGGTGAACCGGCGACAGGGTCCCCTGTCCACTGCCGAATGTGCCTACAATGGGCATGTGAGCATCAGAACTGGACCACGGAGCAATGGAAGAAGGTGGCCTGGTCTGATGAATCACGAGTTCAAGATGTTGACTTGGCCTCCAAATTCCCCAGATCTCAATCCAATCAAGCATCTGTGGGATGTGCTGTACAAACACGTCTGATCGATGGAGGCCCCACCTCGCTTCTTACAGGAATTAAAGGATCTGCTGCTAACGTCTTGGTGCCAGATACCACAGCACACCTTCAGAGGTCTAGTGGAGTCCATGCCTCGATGGGTCAGGGCTGTTTTGGTTGCATGTTAATGAGGGAAATACGTATTTGATCCTCTATCAATCAGCAAGATTTCTGGCTCCCAGGTGTCTTTTATACAGGTAACGAGCTGAGATTAGGAGCACTCTCTTAAAGAGTGATGACCAAGGGTGATGGCCACCATGGCCAAGACCAAAGAGCTGTCCAAGGATGTCAGGGACAAGATTGTAGACCTACACAAGGCTGGAATGGGCTACAAGACCATCGCCAAGCAGCTTGGTGAGAAGGTGACAACAGTTGGTGCGATTATTCGCAAATGGAAGAAACACAAAATAATTGTCAGTCTCCCTCGGTCTGGGGCTCCATGCAAGATCTCACCTCGTGGAGTTTCAATGATCATGAGAACGGTGAGGAATCAGCCAAGAACTACATGGGAGGATCTTGTTAATGATCTCAAGGCAGCTGGGACCATAGTCACCAAGAAAACAATTGGTAACACACTACGCCGTGAAGGACTGAAATCCTGCAGCGCCTGCAAGGTCCCCCTGCTCAAGAAAGCACATGTACAGGCCCGTCTGAAGTTTGCCAATGAACATCTGAATGATTCAGCGGAGAACTGGGTGAAAGTGTTGTGGTCAGATGAGACCAAAATCGAGCTCTTTGGCATCAACTCAACTCGCCGTGTTTGGAGGAGGAGGAATGACCACATGAACACCATCCCCACCGTCAAACATGGAGGTGGAAACATTATGCTTTGGGGTTGTTTTTCTGCTAAGGGGACAGGACAACTGCACCGCATCAAAGGGACGATGGACAGGGCCATGTACCGTCAAATCTTGGGTGAGAAGCTAATTCCCTCAGCCAGGGCATTGAAAATGGGTCGCGGATGGGTATTCCAGCATGACAATAACCCAAAACACACAGCCAAGGCAACAAAGGAGTGGCTCAAGAAGAAGCACATTAAGGTCCTGGAGTGGCCTAGCCAGTCTCCAGACCTTAATCCCATAGAAAATCTGTGGAGGGAGCTGAAGGTTCGAGTTGCCAAACATCAGCCTCGAAACCTTAATGACTTGGAGAGGATCTGCAAAGAGGAGTGGGACAAAATCCCTCCTGAGATGTGTGCAAACCTGGTGGCCAACTACAAGAAACGTCTGACTTCTGTGATTGCCAAAAAGGGTTTTGCCACCAAGTACTAAGTCGAAGGGGTCAAATACTTATTTCACTCATTAACATGCAAATCAATTTATAACTTTTTTGAAATGCATTTTTCTGGATTTTTTTGTAGTTATTCTGTGTCTCACTGTTAAAATATACCTACCATTAAAATTATAGACCGATCATTTCTTTGTCAGTGGGCAAACGTACAAAATCAGCAGGGGATCAAATACTTTTTTCCCTCACTGTACAAACATACATACTAATGGTACATTAGTACTAAATGGTACTCCTCCCCGAGGAGGGCAGACAACAGACAGCAGCATTATATAAGAACATTCTGATCATCATGTTGCCTGGAGGGGAGGAAACCATTAGGCTTAGGCCTTAAGCCGTGGATCCCCAGAGATTTACTTTCTCCTAACCGTCTGACATCCTATAGGATTATTTGTTTTTCTCACCTCAAAGACTGTTTTTTTTTTATTTATATTAATCAAAATCTTGTATTTGGGGTTGAATGAAAAGTGATCGATTGATTGATTGATTTATTGATTGATTGATTGATTGATTGATATCTGAAACTGAGAATGATGCTGATGACTTTCTTTGTGTGTAATCAAATAAAAATACATTTCAATAAAAAAAAGGGTTGACCTTTTCCACTTTCAAATTCAATTTTCTTACTGTCAGGAACTAACTAGAAAGCCATTAATTCCCGTGGTTGCATGTATTAATATTTTATATATGCTGGTTCCCACCAGTGCCAAGTGATATAGTATTCTAAGTACTGTAACACTATGGAAACTGATCATTAACTCCAAAGCAGCTTTAGATAAAGGAACAGCAAGGCAAGGTATGTTATAAGGATGAAATTAACAATATGCCATCACATATTTGATTTCATTAACTGGGATCAAGATAATGACAAATTGGTGATCTTACCAAATACATATATAATCAGTTCATAAGTTTTCAGATAAATCGTAGCTCACGCATGATGCAATCACAACACAGAGGATGGCTTAACATATTGTTTCCCCTTCCTATTCTATTTTCTTCTCTGGGAGTTAAAAATAGAAAGCTCTTTAGCATATCAAAGACAGCAGCTTTAAAAAAAAGGGTAAAGAAAATAAGAACCCTAGAGCAAATATTCAATTTCCACCTGAAACCCTACCGTAATCTGTATCTCACATACCCATGGGCGTACAGGTAATTGTAAGATAAACAATTGTCTCAGAATGTGTGTGCATGTAGATGATAGATAGATAGATAGATAGATAGATAGATAGATAGATAGATAGAGAGAGAGAGAGATAGACACAGAGAGATAGATAGATTAGTAGATACATTGGATAGGTAGACAGATTGAGAGACAGATAAATAGATAACTTAGACATTCAGCCTAATTGAGAATTGTCTGAGGTTTCCCCACTGTTAAATTTCATTTGTTTCTGTAAAACAGAGTACATGCTGTGTGTAAAATGTGTAAAATGGTATTAAATGTTCCTATTAAGCAGTGCCACACTGGTCCCCTTATTAAGCAGATGTGTTAGGCAATAGAAGAGAGATTTGCAATATTACTCTGCCAATTGCAAAAAAAAAAAAAAAAAGTGTTCTTATGCATTGATTTTCACAAATTTGCTGTATTTCTTTTAGGTAAACAGAGGCACTAATACAAACTAAACCCTTAATTCATGATCATGGAAATAGGCAGGCCTGAATGCCTTTTCTGTTATTATAAGACGATACACAGGAGAGTCTTGGCCACAGGGCAAAATCAAGCTAAAGAAGAAAGACTAATTTATATACAAATTGATGAGATTCCAATAAAAACAATAAAATAGCATTTGTGATGTTGCATTTAAACATATTCCAAAGTTCTCATACAACTTTGCATACATGTACCTTTCATTCGGTTATTCAGAATGGTATTTTATTGAGGTTTGTAAGAGAAATGTAAAGTTGGCGTTTCAAAGATAAATCGTATATATATATATATATATATATATATATATATATATCATGGCAGAGCAGGCGTTTAGTACTCATAATAATTAATTAAAATAAGAATCAATTTTGTTCCTTCTTTCGCTTATATTATAAAAGCAATGTATTAACTACCAGAAGAGGGTGCCCTCTTTGAATAGCTAAGTACTGTGAAAAGACAATATACCTATTAAACTTGTGTATACAAAACAAACAAATAAATAATAATTCCCCTATTCACATAGGAAGGAATGATATTACTTTGTGAAATACACAATTACATATCTTCTTAGATGTATTGGTATAGTTTGCAGTACGAATGAAAAAAACGATCGCTCAGCTTTCGTAAGTTGAAAATGAATCATACACTGGGAGCACTACCGTTTTATGTGTTCATCTTTGCACTGTAATAATAATGTCCACCTGCCATTTGTTATGCTTTACCAATAGTTAACTCAATTAACCACTTGTATGGGGCTGAGCACCTGTCAGTCAGTTATACAGAATCCCATTAATCCCATAAAAAAAATAAAAATAATAATAATCATGTAATTTACCTTTCTTGAGTTTCATTGAATAGTGGACGTGGCAGAGACATGTTTTCAAAACTATTCCTATCATCTTCGAAAGAAAATGTAATATAGGTGTGTGTGTGTGTGTGTGTGTGTGTGTGTGTGTGTGTGTGTGTGTGTGTGCAGGTTGACACATTCCTTGCACAAAATACTGACAATGCTTTTCCTTTACCTAACATTATATATATATATCCACACACACACACACACACACACACACACACACATATATATATATATATATATATATATAGGAAAGGAAAAGCATTGTCAGTATTTTCAATTATCTGTAATTTTTCTCCATCCGATGTTTCTCCAATTGGTACCAAAGGGCTGATGCAGAACCAGTAGTTGATTACAGTAGGATACATATTAGACACACCGTTTACTGCCACAGCATTTCTCCACTGTGGTGCTGCGCCGATTCATTCCCACGGTGTTGCTTGTTTGTGTGTTTGCTTGCTTTTTCCCAAGTGTTGCAAGTTCAATGCAGATTGAGCACCTGCAGAAACAGGTAGGGGGGAGGGGGGTTGCAATGACCGAGCACACTCCCCCATTTCATTAAAGCCCAGCTGACACTATCCATGATGGTTTTATTGGAACTGGGTTTGTGGATTGCGTCGGAGGATGCAGAGGGGTATCTCTGTTGTAGCTGAGGTGCTTGTCCGCAGCTGACTAAGTTGAATTATTCATTTTCCGCGTCAGTTCAGTCGCCGATCTCCCTTTTCTGAATAGCAGAGCACGTATAGGGTTTTTTCCTTTTTTCTTTTTCTTTTTTTTCTTTTTTTTTGTGCTGTGCGGAGGAGCCCAGCTCAGACAGCGTACTGACAATCCCACGAATTGTAGAGCTCGACAGGGACCTGCCTGCCCAGCAGTATCAGCATAGCATTGGTAGAGGTGAGTACACAAGAGTAGGATGGTGTCTGCGTTTTATTAAAGATCTACTTGGATTTTTTTTTCTATGATTATTTCAGTCAGGCATACGTAGGCATCTCACCGACTGTGTAAGACAGTGTCATCATTGCATTGCCATCCTTTTTTTTTCCTTCTTGAAGAGCGCTGGAGTTGTTTTGCACCTTCCTCGCCTTAGCGCTTGCAGTCGTGCTGTGGAAATAGATGCATCCTATTTAGTGTGCATTTACAACTTTAATGGCTTCATGGGGATGCATTGCGTACGTGGGATCCTTTGAAATAAGTTGCTTTCAAAGAAAAGTAAAAAATCTGCCCGGGACTCTGCAAAGGCAGCAGTTGAGCTGAGGCGCAGAACTGTGTGCCTGTCTGTGGGAAGACTGTGCTCAATGCGCTGCCAATGCGAGGGAGCATTTGGAAAGAAAGCGCATTTTCTTCTGCTTCGGGTAAGTTATCAGTTATTTTGTATTTATTGCAAGTGAGATTGAATATACCTAGTCGTGTGCACATCTTTCTCTGTGGGGTTATTAGGAGGCATCTTGATTTATTTAATAATTGCTTTCTACAGTCGGTTTTAGTGGTTAAACGAGTTGCGGCATATAGGCTGTGCTGCGAATGAAGTCTCCGGCGAAGAAAACTGTACAAATGCTAGCTTTCACCTTTATATATTTATCACAACAATAAAAACAATAATACCAACGTTTATGTTGGTTTTGGTTTGGTTTAAAACATGTGTTTTAAGGAAAGGGGGGAATTGCATAATTAAAACAATTGTAACCTTTTGTAATAATTAATGTAGCTAGTATAATACTAATAATTATAATTAAATGTAATTAGCGTATTGTTTTTTTCTTTTTGTTTCATATTGAACGCTACAAGAACATATATCCCTGGTGCTCACTTGAAAACAAAAAAATACATTTGTTTCATTTTAAGCAGATAGTAACAATAACCCAGTTTGAATGTATTTGATTTGCATTTATTGTGTGTGGTCATTAATACTGTCAATAACGTCGGTTTGTATTGTTTTGTTTCTCTCCTCGAAGGTTATTAAATGGTTTTCTGGCGGATTTAAAAAAATGCTGCTGCTTGTTTTCCTGGCTGTTTCCGTCCCCAGTTCGTCTCCCCACTCGGATTCTGACCTCTCCGCCGAGACCTGCAGTGCTTGCTCTTGCATGTCCATCGAAAATGTCCTCTATGTGAACTGTGAGAAAATCACCGTGTACAGACCCACCCAACTGAAGCCCCCCCCCTCCAACCTGTACCATCTCAATTTCCAGAATAACCTATTGATGATTCTCTACCCCAATTCCTTTCTTAATTTCACTCACGCAGTGTCACTACAGCTTGGGAACAACAAACTGCAGAACATCGAGGGAGGGGCCTTTATGGGACTGGGTGCATTAAAACAGTTGCACTTAAATAACAATGAATTAAAGATGCTTCGTGCTGACACTTTTTTAGGCATTGAGAACTTGGAATACCTCCAGGCCGACTACAATTTAATCAAGTTTGTTGAACGGGGAGCCTTCAATAAGTTGCACAAGCTGAAAGTGCTCATCCTTAATGACAATCTCATACAGAGCCTTCCTGATAACATTTTTCGCTTTGCATCTCTGACCCATTTGGATATAAGAGGCAACAGGATACAGAAACTCCCTTACATAGGGGTTTTGGAACACATTGGAAGAATAGTGGAGTTGCAGTTGGAGGATAATCCATGGAATTGCACTTGTGATTTGTTGCCGTTGAAGGCGTGGTTGGAGAACATGCCCTATAATATTTACATAGGTGAGGCCATTTGTGAAACCCCCAGCGACCTGTATGGGAGGCTGTTGAAAGAAACCAACAAACAAGAACTATGCCCCATGGGAACGGGTAGTGACTTTGATGTTCGGATGCCACCCTCCCAGCCAGAAAATGGGCAAACTACATCTAATGTCGCGCCCACTACAATACAGCGCCTAGTTACCAAAGCACCCAAAACAACCAATCCTTCAAAAATATCAGGGATCGTTGCCGGAAAGACATTTTCTGGCAATCGAAATCTCAGCCAAATTGTGTCCTATCAGACGAGAGTCCCTCCATTTTCGCCCTGCCCACATCCCTGTACCTGCAAAGCCCACCCTTCAGATTTTGGCATCAGTGTCAGTTGCCAGGAGAGGAATATTGAAAACCTAGGAGAACTTGTTCCTAAGCCTCAAAATGCCAAGAAACTACACCTCAGTGGTAATTACATTAGAGACATCAGTCCGGTTGATTTCCAGGGATTTGAAGGCTTGGATCTGCTACATTTGGGAAGCAACCAAATTGTGACAGTTCAGAAAGGAGTATTTGCTAATTTGACCAATCTGCGTAGGCTATATCTTAATGGCAATCAGATAGAAAGGCTTTATCCTGAAATGTTTCTCGGGCTCACTAACCTCCAATACTTGTATTTGGAATATAATGCCATAAAGGAGGTATTAGCAGGGACATTTGATTCCATGCCAAATCTGCAGCTTTTGTATCTGAACAATAATGTGTTGAGAAGCCTTCCAGCATATATCTTTGCTGGTGTTTCCCTTGCTAGACTGAATCTGAAGAATAATCACTTCATGTATCTGCCTGTGAGTGGCGTTCTAGACCAGCTCAGGTCCCTCACGCAGATAGACTTGGAAGGCAATCCCTGGGATTGCACATGTGATTTAGTGGCTTTAAAACTGTGGCTTGAGAAGCTGAATGACGGTATTGCTGCCAAGGAAGTAAAATGTACGTCCCCTGTCCAGTTCTCTAATATAGAGCTAAGACTGCTTAAAAATGAAATTCTGTGCCCAAAACTTTTAGTGAAGCCACCTTTTATTTTGACCAGCCCCACTCCTATTATAACATCAACCTCTTCTGGACTAGGTAAGGCACCTCCTGGTGGACCTGTGCCCTTGTCTATTATGATTCTGAGCATTTTAGTTGTGCTAATTTTAACTGTGTTTGTTGCGTTTTGCCTCCTTGTCTTTGTGTTGAGACGTAACAAAAAGCCTGCAGGGAGACACGAAGGGTTAGGAAACCAAGAATGCAGCTCAATGCAGCTTCAGCTTAGAAAACACGATCACAAATCCAATAAGAAAGATGAACTGGGTGGAGAGACCTTCATACCACAAACCATAGAACACATGAGCAAAAGCCACACCTGTGGGTTAAAGGATTCGGAGTCGGGTTTAAAATTTGCTGACTCTCAAAGGCAGAAAATCATCCTTAGGAATTGCGCTGACAAGGACAAAGATTCGTTGCATACGTTGGATTCAAGAAAAAGACTAAGTACTATTGATGAGTTGGATGAATTCCTGCCAGGGAGGGAATCTAATATGTTTATTCAGAACTTTTTGGAGAATAAAAAGGATTTCAACAGTATAGGGGTCAGCGGGTTTGAAATACGCTACCCTGAAAAAACGCAGGACAAAAAACTGAAAAAATCTTTAATAGGTGGAAACCACAGTAAGATAGTGGTAGAACAGCGGAAAAGTGAATATTTTGAACTAAAAGCAAGACTTCAAGGTACACCAGACTACCTTCAAGTCCTAGAGGAACAGACCGCTCTAAATAAAATGTAAGCAACCCAATCCTTCAGTTTGTTTTCTTATGAAAAAGTGCCTTTTGTTGACTTTAAACTTCCAGAAAATCACAATGATCATTGGATAACTGGACAGATGTTCCCAGGGGCAACTCAGCATACAGTCACATTATTTGCTTTCACATAGTGGCTGTTTTGCAAATACATTTTTGTTTCCTATGAAACAATGCAGTTCATACATATATAAGTATATGGTTTTGTTTCTCATTGAACTTTATAAGACATCCCTAAGAAACTGTGTAGTAAAGCTGCTGCTATTGAAATCAGTACTTTGGATTTTGATATATTTACCAAAATTGATAGATCTGGAAACTATGGTGATTGTATCTCATGCCAACCCCTTTATATTGTTTTGCTTGGGTTGGAGATAGTGGCTGAAATTTTGGATAATCATGTGATACCAAAATTATAAACTCTTAAAACTGTCCTAGAAAATAAACAAATAGAGATTTGGTGGTCCTGACATCATGTACTGCACCAACATCTACTGTAAAGTTTGGAATTCATCTTGCCACTACTGGAGGGCTTTTAACTTGTGTATTCATGAGGCATGTAAAAACAGACCACTAGTAGGTTATTTTCATTTAAATATACCAGTTTATGTGTATGTAAAGAACCCTGTTAAATATTTTTAACAAAGTGGTTCCTATTTAAAGGTTTGGGCATTATCAATGCCAGGAGGTTCAAAAGCCCAAGAAAAACAGCTGCTTGCCATGTAAGCGTACCTGGATTTATTTTGTAAGTCTACATTATTTGTATCTGTGGAACAGTTTGTAATATCTATCTCTCTCTCTCTCTCTCTCTCTCTCTATATATATATATATATATATATATAAAATATTATATTATAATATATAGATCAAAAACAAGAAAAAAGTTACATGATTGATGCCGGAAATGACCACTGTCAACCTGTAATACATCTTAAAATTGTATTTATTTTTCTATGAAGGATTATCTGAAATACCCTAGTACTATTTAAAAACAAACAAACAAACAAACAACAATGTTTGGAATACTTAAAGAAATTCAGTCAAGAAGCAGCCATTTTGACATTTGCTTTTGGGAACAAAAGGCCAGTGTCACATGTTTGAAACCTGATTTGAGTTCCTTTCAGGATTCTACAGATTGTTTGAAGATATTGATACAATATTCTCTGTAAAAGTGATGAAAGGACATTTTCACTATTGTGTTGCACGAGGTGAGGCCTGATGGTATATCAAGTCTTTAACAATTTGCTTATTCTTGTATCCCAGAGTAATATGTAAAAAGTTCTTATTAACAATATGCAACCAAAATAAATGTGCATTACTGTGATGCGATTCTGGATTGTATGACTATTGCAATGAAAATCAATGTGAAGGTTTATTGGAAGGTAATCTCTGCAGGTTTGGAAAACATATAGTTGTCAAAAGATTCTATGTAGTATTTTGTTTTTAAATAGCTACTTAGACATTTGGGATCCTATCACAAAACGTGCAATATTTATATTCTAAATTACTGTAAACTCTTATTCGTTTTTTTTTTTTTTTTTACAAAATTGTGGAGGCAACATCTGTGTTCTATAGATTTTTTTTCTCTCCACTAATATTTTATGGAAAGGTTCTTAGTTAGTGAAACTATTGCTTAATTTAACGTGTATGAAATTACAATTTTTTAAAATAAATAGAATGTACCATATGGTATATTTTTATTTTTATTTTCTTTCTATAAAAGTCAGATGAGTACTGTATATCTGGTTAGTTGCAGTTTCATTGTATCAACCTGTTAAAGTCAAAGTATTAAAATGAGCACCCGTGTTGCACTGTGCTTTTTTTATTCTCAAACTTGTACTTAATTTATTTAATTGTTAAAGTTGCTTTCAAGAAAATAAATATAACAGGCCCAGAATGTTCTTACAACAAACATGAAAAACATTACAATTTGCACATTGGCTTCGTGATATTATTGTATTTATTTATTCCTATATTTATTTATTTATAGAGGTGTGCATTATAGTATCGATGTCCTTGTAGATCTCCTCCCTTTCAAAAGATTGTTTTGGCTGAATTTGTACTGATGTTTCTAATTGTGACATAATTTTGTAAGAGAATATTTTACCATTTTTCTTTATGGAAAAAAAAGAGAACAAATACAAACAGTCTATCCAGAACATCTAAAATTATATTATTGCATTTGCTTTGTTACAAAAAGCCATACCACTAGTTCACAATGAATATGAATGATTAACATATTAGTCATAAGAAAAAAAATATGTGGTGCAGATTCCTTGCTGTTATAGATAACCTTTATGTGCATGTATTGCTACTTGATAATGCATTAAATGAGCACAGTGAGATCCTTTTTCCCTTTTCTGTTGCATCCAAAGAGATGGAGATATGTAATCCCAGAATGTATTTATAAAACTCTAAAACTCTATTTTGACATAAATCCGGTCAATAAATTGCATTGTTTCATTACAGGCAGTAGCAATGTTATTTGAACATGGTATACAATCAAACAGAAGTGGGTTTTCAATGCTATTTTGTGTGTGATTCTGGCCATGTCACCATGTAACTAAATGCACTGGCTAATTTTAAATGTACTGCACATTATAATTAGGCTGATCATTATGCAGTAAGGTTAAATGTACTGTGGATTGTGGGGAATAGCTGTCACAGCCTCAGCTGTATTCGTGTATAGTCTGAAATGTTGTATTTATTTATTTATTTATTTTTTTTTATTTTTTTAGTTGAAATGGTAACCAATGGTCATATTATTTGAATAAGTGATCTCTATTATAACAAACAGACTTTTTCTTTCTTTCTGGTTTTCTTTGATCGGTAAATTTCAGGTGTTTTTCAGTTTGTTTTTGTTCAAAACAAGTTTCAACAAGTTTCAAATGGAAATTTTGTGACTTTAGCATTTGCCCTCCACATATCGTGTTTTTATAGTTTAAAGTTCTAAATCTAAATCTGAACGTTTAATTCACAATGTATATAATTATTATTTTAACATGAAGAAAACAACCTTTTCCCCATTATTTTCCTATATATGATAGTAGTGTAGGCATTTCAAAGCAATGACATATTTTGGTTGGATTAAAATAGCCCATATATCTGTTTGAAGCAACCTTTAGAGCTTTCTGACCAATAGAATCCTCCTTCTTCAGGGAATATTTAAGACAGTAATCCTCACTGTGTTGAAAATAACAACAAAAAACAGCTTGGAATTACCTTGCACTTTAGTTTGTTACTTTTTGTTCAAAACAAAGAAGGGATAAGCATTTCATGGGAGTGTACATTTAAATCCAAAAGATGGACAAGAGGTATTTAGTTTTATACTCAATAATGTCTGTTTAGGCAGTGCTTTGATGTCAGTCTCTTCAGGTTTATTTTCCACTACCATTGAGACAGGTTTTTCAGTAAGTTGCAGCCATGGCCAGATTGATATTTAATTGAATGTAGGATTAGCTACATGCATGTTTTGGCCTTTTAGAAATTCAGTCACTTGTACTGCATTTCCAAGCTTACTTGACAGTGCAATATAGGAGATTGGAAATAATTATATTTACATGTTCTAAGTAGTCTTTGAACTGAATCAGATAAATTTGTGACTCGCAACCCTACAAGAAACACTAAGCTTAAAGAATGTGACTTGATTGGTGCTGTTTCATTTAGCTCTTGGTAGAATCTAAACACAAATCCTGGGTATATGTCTGTTTCCTTTACACTTACAAAAAGGCTTTTTTTTATTGGTGCCTTTTTAATTTAATTAAATACATATACTAGAGTATTATACAATTATAAAATAACAATAATCATAACAAAATAAAAGTATATAATTTAATTCATTTTTATATTCTGAGAAACAGAATAGTAATGGGGAAAAGGAGCACAAGGTGATCATTTAAAAAAGGCAATATTCTTCAATCAGGATGGTCTTAGAAGCCATTTTACAGAGTAAGAGGTGGTGAGATAAACACTTGTAGCACCAGTTCTGGTGAACAATTCTCAATTTCACAGTGTGTGTAACAAAGACCAGCTGACCTACATCATGATGGTGTCTTTGTCTGCTTTTAGTCAGACTATTCACTGATGGCTGTTTGTTTTAAGCCAGGATCTTGTCATGAAATTATTGCTGTGCCAAACCTGAAGATATATATTATAGTTTAGTTTGATTTCCATCAACAGCCATTTTGATTTCACTTTAATTTTAAGGCTTTATTTTTAAGATGAGAATACATACAGCTGTAATGATGTGTAAGATTTAAGTATGAATGATTTTATATTACTGATAGGACATATATTTATTTGTTTTAAGCATTGCCTTTTAAAGCTTTCATTTTCTCAGAAACAAATGTCGCTAGTATTATATATTTTCTAAACTATATTGTTTGCAGGAGAACGTGGATAAAAATAGAAATCTTTAAAAGTCATACTAATGTATTTTTTATAGATACAGAAGGAGGTAATAATATTATCCTCTGAATGTACCCATCTATCACAACCT
Organism: Amia ocellicauda; assembly: GCF_036373705.1. Classification (NCBI taxonomy): domain Eukaryota; kingdom Metazoa; phylum Chordata; class Actinopteri; order Amiiformes; family Amiidae; genus Amia; species Amia ocellicauda. Next base: position 11,499,313 of record NC_089859.1, read on the forward strand.
ACAGCTTTCAGTACTTGAAATGGTAAAATGCTAAACAGCCTCCCATGTGGCAATACTATGTATTGTGATAGTACTCATAATCTATTGTATTGTGTTTCAGTTGTTTAAATTAAGAGATTTTGGAAATAAATAAACATACTTTGATTAACCTATTTATGAGCTCTCTATGATGCACAGTGTTTTCCATGCTTTGGTGTTTTTCCAAGAGCAAAAACATATTCACACTTCTGTGTAAGGCTCAATTATATTGTTTAAATAATCTGACCCAGAAATCTATGTACTATAAAATAGAAATGTATTTTGAACGTTGTGCAAATTGATTAGCTGGTATGAAGTATGAGTCACCAATGTTTAATAAGAAATGAATGGGAGCACGGTTCCTTCCTGTTAGTGGTTCTAATAATTATTACTGCAGTAAAGAAATACCAGTTGAATTGAATGGGGAACACCTATTTAAATGTTTATGATGCTAACTTTTGCTTTCTGTTCAATACACTTTGCACACTGTATGATGTTTTTTTTTTTAGTTTAGAACAAATATGGTGGTCTTTGTTATATTTCAGCATTGTTATATAGCACTTTTAATTAATTCAGAGATTACTTGTTTATCTGTTTCAAAATATGTACTTTTCAGTATTGCCCAATGTACCTTATGCATATCAATATATATAAAAAAAAATTTTTTTGTAGGAAACCAAAACATTAAAAACATGTATGTACATGGTCTCCTAATTTGAGTAAAAGAAAAGTATTGTAGTTAAAGTAGAAATAAAAAATCTACCCCTAGAACAATAATGTATTCAAGCCTTAAAAAGCCCATTCCTAGCAATAGTACCGTATTTTGAAGTTTTGACACTTTTAAGTGTGCTTTCTTGAATTTAAAGGTTTCTGTCCACATGGCATGCAGTGTTTTTTTTTCTTTTTTTTTTTCTTTCCTGGAAACCTTGTTGAAAGAACTCGAAATGGGTGTTACAAGGCAAGACGAGTACTCTAGAAATATGGGTTTTAACTTCTACAAAAGGAGCAATAACAATAACAATAACATTTCTCATTTCAAATAATAAACTAAATACTGGGACATTGAAACACTTTAAAATCTTTTTTCCCTTTGTATTTTTATTTTGTCACACAAATATATGCCAACTTTTAGCAATTGATTGAATCAGGATTGATTTTTCCCCCGTCTTAATGACTAGAACATCAGAACAAAAGAAAGTTTACAAATGAAAGGAGGCCATTCGCCCCATTGTGCTCATTTGGTGTCCATTAATATCTAACTGATACAAGGATGCTATCTAGTTTATTTTTAAATGTTCCCAAATTTTCAGCTTCAACCACATCACTGGGGAGTTTGTTCCAGATTGTGACAACTCTCTGTGTGAAGAAGTGTCTCCTGTTTTCCGTCTTGAATTTCTGGAAGCCCAATTTCCATTTGTGTCCCCGGGTGCGTGTGTCCCTGCTGATCTGGAAAAGCTCCTCTGGTTTAATGTGGTCGATGCCTTTCATGATTTTGAAGACTTGATTCAAGTCCCCACGTACTCTCCTCTGTTCCAGAGTAAAAAGGTTCAGTTCCTCAGTCTCTCAGTAGGACATTCCCTTCAGACCTGGAATAAGTCTGGTTGCTCTCCTCTGAACTGCCTCTAGAGCAGCGATATCTTTCTTGATGTGTGGAGCCCAGAACTGTCCACAGTATCCAGAAGAACTCTAACTAGTGCATTGTACAGTCTGAACATCACTGCCCTTGTTTTAAATTCTACACTTTTGACAATATACCCTAGCATTCTGTTTGCTTTTTTATTGCTTCCCCACATTGTTTGGATGGAGAACGTGAGGAGTCCACATAGACTCCTAGGTCTTTCTCATGCATTGCTTCATCTAGTTCTATTCCTCCCATAGTGTAATAATAGTGGACATTTTTGTTACCTGCATGTATTACCTTGCACTTGTCCACACTGAATTTAATCTGCCAGGTGTCAGCCCACATCTGAATGTTATCTAAGTCCCTTTCAATAACCTGTGCTGCCAAGATTGTACTGCTGAGCCACCTATTTTAGTATCATCTGCAAATGTGACAAGTTTGTTAACTATCCCAGAGTCCAGATCATTAATACAGATTAGAAAAATTGTGTGGACAATAAAGTATTATTGTATTGTATTGTATTGTAAAAGCACAGGCCCTAGTACTGATCCCTGTGGAACTCCACTAACAACCTCACTCCAGTTAGAAGCAACTCCTCTAATCGACACCCTCTGTTTCCTATACATCAGCCAGTTCATAATCCATCTACTTACATTACCCTGAATGCCTACAGCTTACAATTTGAGGATCAGTCTTTGGTGTGGAACCTTATCAAAAGCTTTCTGAAAATCTAAGTTTATCATATCATATGCTTTCACGTGATCTACAGCTGCAGTTGCATTTTCAAAAAAACTCTTAATAGATTAGTAAGACATGGTCTGCCTCGTCAAAACCCATTTTGACTATCTCCAAAATATGTTTTTCATTAAGATGCTCCTCTATTTTCTGTCTATTCATTTTTCCCAATATTTTACAAGTGATGCTGGTGAGACTGATTGGTCTGTAATTTCCTGGCTCAGTTTTGTCCCCTTTCTTGTGGATTGATGTGACATTTGCTGTCTTCCAGTCAGTTGGCACATCCCCTGTTCTAAATGTCTTTTAGAATATTTTAGTTAGTGTTTAAATTTAAAGTTATAAATAATTTCCCTAATTTCTTTAAGTACTGTTGGAAATATACCAGCTGGCCCAGGTGATTTGTTTGTTTTAAATTCTGCTAGTGCCTTTAGTACTTCCTCCTCATTTACACTGATCTCTCTTAGGGTTTGACTGGACTGATTGTTAACCTGTGGCATGTTATCTGTTTTTTCTTTTGTAAAATCCTCTGCGAAATACTCATTTAGAACATTTGCCACATCTTGTTCATTTTCCAAGAACTTCAATTTTTGCCCTTTATCTGTTTCACTTCCTCCTTTATTGACCTCTTGCTGTTGTAGTATTGAAGAAAGCTTGTTGTATTAGTTTTAGCTCCAAGAGCTATGTTTCTTTCTATTTCCCTCTTTGCTTTCCTGATCCCTTTCCTTTTCTCTTTCGAGTTCTAGATATTCTTTGTATTTTGTTTTGTCCCTATCCCTTTTGTATGCGCTATACAACACTTTCTTTCTCCTGATATTTTTTTGCATACTTCTATTAAACCATTTTGGCCACTGTTTTTTGGTCCTCGGTTTGCAAAGTTTTGATACTAATTGCTCCTGGGCTTCTAATAGTATATTCTTGAAATATAACCACCCATTTTCAACTGAATCTGTATCCAGTGTGCTCCAGTCTAACTCTTCTAAGTGCTGCCTCATACCTTCAAGATTTACTTTTCTATCATTGTGGACTATTGTTTTAGACTTGGTCCTTTTTTGAAAGAATGCCTCAAAGCTAACCATGTTGTGATCACAGTTTGCCATTGGTTCTCTAACTAGTGTCCCTCGGACTCTATCTTGGTCATTTGAAAAGATCAAGTCAATGCATATTCTTTGCCTGGTTGGTTCCCTAACAAATTGAGTTAGAAAGCAGTAATTTACCATCTCAACCATTTCTCTGCTTCTGTAGTCCCAAATGGGCTTTCCCAGTCTATGTTTGGGAAATTGAAATCCCCCATTATAACAGCCACATCCTTGCTACATGCAGTCCTGATTACACTGTACAATGCAACATCTTGCTGAATATCTGAGTTGGGTGGTCTGTAACACACTCCTACCACTAATCCTCCAGATCTTTTATTCAAAAGTTTAACCCACAAAGATTTTGTTTCGTTACTAGGATCTAATTTGAGTTCTTCTACCTCTTCGATTATGCCTGTCTCTCCTAAACTGTGTGTATCCTTTCAACTTGTATTCATTCCCATCATTTTCTGAAAGCCATGTTTCTGTCACTCCTACAACATCATTGTCACACACCAGCACTGTGGCTTCTAGGTCTAACATCTTGTTCCTTATACTCCTGGCATTGAGGTACAACCAATTCAGGACTTTCCTACTAGCAGTTTCCCTTGGTGGAACATCTCCCATTGTCAGAGCTCCCTGCCCCCCTGGTCCCTAGTTTAAAAGATTCTCAATTAATCAATTAGCCACTAGCTTTTTTCTCGGATAAGTCCTTTTTGACATTAAACCTATGAGAGAGTCGTAAACACAGTCTGTGAGTGCATCAACCTAATGGAAGGAATCTATTCAAACTGTCTTGGTAGGATTTGCAGTTGAGCAACAGCTGCAGTAGTTACGTTTTAATGACTGAACGAATGTCAGGGCTTGCAGCTTGCATGTTTAAGAAAGATCAAATGTTTCTGAGACTAATGACATTGTCAGTGTAACACCGACTAATCATTTGCGAAACAATAAACATGTTGGCATTATTAAATCGCATAACGTGTATATAGAATATGTGCAATTCAAAATGCATGGTCTATATATCATTTTAACATTGAACTTATTGAAGATATAATTAAACCTCCTAGAAATGTTATTGCCTCTGCACATTGCACTATTTGTAATTATCATCAGATGCACAGCCAGTTTCTGGGAGCAGATGATGATAATATGGATGTATTCCTGTTACTGATAAGTTGTTTGTGTCCTTTAGGTCCCGAGAGGGAGGGAGAGAGAGACAATGTGTTTTAATACTGCATGGGTGTTATCTTGGTAGTGTGTTGGCCAATTTACATTTCTTATTATTAAACCAATGGAAGGTAGAGCATACATTTCACTGTGCTTTACAGGGAGGGCCTGTTTATTATTCTGTTTGTGTCAGGCAGCAGCAGAGGTTTTAAAACCCCATCAAGTTGGAAAGAAAACATGGACTGGGACTGACCCTCTAATGGAGGAAAAATTCAACATCCATGATACTTTTTCTGTGTGATCTGGATAAAATCATAGCACTGTCTGAAATCTACAAGTTTTATGATTCCCTATATTTAATTTGAAGTCTTGTTATCTGTGATGTTACATTTTAGATTAGAACATTAGCTGCAAGCATTGTTATGTTGCAAATGTATTATTTAATGTATTAAGAGTAGGTTTTGTTTTATATTGAAGGCAGACATCTATTGTCATCACCTACATTTTATATTGAATATTACCATGAATTAATATATTCACTGTGAAAGCTGTTATAATTATTATTTTTATATTTGTCCTCCTTGGAATGCAAGAGTACCAGTATGTGATTCTTTTTGGGATCTTCAGCAAAGAAAACAACCCTTCTTGGATTGGAACCACTGACATCACAATCACAAACGTCATCTTAAACTGATTGCAAAAAGACCAAAGGTGGCCAAATACTGTTATATCTGTATTATTTGAATTATTGGTAAAGGTTTTAGTTTCAGTATACCTAAAATATGTTAACTTGTTTTCATTCAATTAGTTTTTTCACAAAGATCAACTTAAATCAAAAATACTATGCATCGTCATTCTTGTGGCAAATGCATACACATTTAAAAACAAACAAGTAAAAACAATTGAAAAACATAGTAAATGATACATGTACATATCTTATTTGTAAATTTTAAATGATAGACATCCCTGACATATTTTTGCTAACAGTGGTCTATATGGAGTAAAATGCATGTTGTGGCATTAACAAGCCTACACGGCACTCAGAACAAGATTAAAGGCATTAGCTACTTAGAGAAAATATGGAACTCTGCATTCTTCACTAAATATTTTTTTCCTCCCCAGTGTAACAGAAAAAATCAATCACACCGCAACATTTATAGTATTTTTTTTTATTAAAGCCATGTGTGTTTGACAAGTACATGGCAGAGATGTCATGGTTGTGCTTTACAAGTAAGAGGACATCCCCATCTGTCAGCAAATAAAGAAGAAACGTTGTTTGCCTTTGGTTTGATGATTTGTGTTTGAACACCAAAAACAGGTTAGAATTTGATTCCAGTATGTTTCAGTCTGTTGTAATCGGTTTCACTAGAGTACGATTTAACAGTTTTTTTTTGTTTGTTTGTTTTTTAAAATATGGTGAGCATCACATTCTGAAACCCAATGAAATGTTGTAACACTGGAGAAACAGGAACTAGGCTATATTTTGGCTATTATTTTATGTATTTATTAATTCTCATTTGGAATCAAGATAAGTGTGTAAGGTATGGTTTGTCACACAAAATGGTGCAGCTACATCAGAGATCCTCTGGAGACTTCACTCCTTTCTAAACATATGCAATTAATTATGTTCTCCTTTACTTTTTAGCAATCTGAACCTCAATGTTGGATAATTATAAAATTACACCGTTTTTTTTCTATACTTTTGAGGCATAAGCAATTAGGAAATAACACTTACTACCCAGGAACATAGTGTTATGAAAGGAGGTGTCTCAAATTAAATTAATCAAACTTCAAGTAAATACTGTCGGAATTCACTGTCAGTGAATTCCATCACTTTGATTCCTAGAGGCAACTGGTGTTTTTCATACAAATCTCCCTCCTTTTTACAATCCAGCTTGCCATGGATGCCAATGCAGAAAAGTTAAAATCAGTGTAACATGCTGTACACGTGAGCTGCGAATATTGTATTTCTCCATGTTTTGCTCTCTTGTGTAACTAATTACACAGACATCCATTGAATGTGCAGAACACATACTAAGCAGAACATATACAGAACACTACACATATTATTACTGAACACAGCGAACGTGTATGAAATAACTAACACCTGGGGATGCACTGTAGCTCTGTGTTCGTGACATAATCTGACCTGTGCTGCAAGCAGTTTTGACATGCTCTGGTTGAGAAATCAACTTTTGTATATTAATAAATAATGCAAATAACACAGAACCTTAAATCTTCCAGCCACACTTGTCACTTTCTACATCAATGCTTTTGACAGACAATGTTTCACACTGTGGAATATGTACTTCATAAGTATATTTTTAAAATGCATTTCCATGTTGTCTACAGTTTTGCAAATTATATGAAAGCCAACCTCAGGATCCATCCCTTGACAACCAGTTTTTGAAAGTTGGAGTGAGTCTTCATTTAGACAGCATGAAAGCACATTCTAAGAGTAAATGTCACATGAAAGCTGTCTTGATATTAGAAATGGCTTTATTCAACTTCCATACAAAGGGATTTTAAGAAATAATACAAAGGCTGATACAAAACCAGAATATGATGTTCACAACATGTAATGTTTAAGGTAAAAATGCGACCTTTCAGTTACTTCCCACTGGCATTGTTCTTCAGATGAAAAGAATCAGTGCGAGTCGACATCAGATCTCACAGAACTGACAACAAAATCCGAAAGATTTCATATTTCATATCTGATTTAGAAAAACAAGCAAAAGAAAGTAAACGTATGAGAACAAAATAGTAGCTTTCCATAAAATACATTTTTAATAACAGTAAAATCTTAGTAAAGATGAATGCCAGCTATAGCTGTAGTTTTGAAGTAGTGCCGTGGTTACCAGATACTAAATGATTACAACTTATATAGTTTACTGAGGTATTAGCATTGGTTCTTAAGGGTGATTTGAGTGTAAATATTGTTATGCATGAACTATAATTTAAAAACACAATCTTCTAATTCAACTATTATCCCTTACATGCTTACAAATTGTATTTGAGCTTACAACTTTTTATTGGTGATGCTCTAATAAGACCATATTAGTTTTGCCTTACTGCAGCCTCTATATGTACAAGTAATTGAGAGTACCATTGGACTATAGTTTCTGCAATACAATTTAATTTAGGTGTGGGGAGGCAGAATCACTTATTTACTTTACTGGTTGGAGTGCTGACCCCTCAGGATTGTTTGATTTCCTCATTCAATGACATGAGGATTCAACAAAAATCCTCATTCTCATTATGCAATCAATCAATGAGAACCCCAGGGCAGACAATACAGAGGGTTATATAATATATATATATATATATATATATATATATATATATATATATATATATATTATAATATATATAATTTAAGATTGTATGTATATATAGAAAGATAGATACATAGATAGATACAGTAGATAGAGAGATAAATAATTATTTGTGATTTTGACGTTTGACGAAGATGTTTTTTTCTATTATTATTATTATTATTATTATTATTATTAATAATAATAATAATAATAATAATAATAATAATAATAATAATAATAATAATAATAATAATAATATACATTTCTCCACTCTTGGTTTTATCTAGTGTCATTAGCCAGCATATTGAACTTAAACAGGCTGTAAAAGTAAAATGTATTTATATGTCATTGTATTAGCTGCAGAGATCAGTGTGACTACTTTTATTGAGTCACAGCTGTGTGGTGCATGTGTGCCCTAATTGTTCTCATTTGGATGGAAATGTGGAAAATAGAAAAGCAGAAGCAAAGTATAGCTAAATAAGCAGAAGGGTATTATTTCACCAGTCTGCTCCACCTCCTGTTACCAAATGCCCCATTCCATATTGCTGGACGTTTACTGTATATGCTTTACTCAAGGAGAAAGTGGACACATTTCATAACAAATACCCCCCTCCTTTTCTGTATATATAGTCTGTATTTTTCAGTTGTAGAAAGACATTGATTTGGAAATATTATGGGTAATTTACACTTTCCTATGTCTTAATTTATGTATCTCCTTAAATCTTTATTTTTTCATTTAAGACAAACATGGTGAGGCCTCTGGCTATTTTTACTTCCTCAAACAACTGCAGGTTAGACATAATCTTAAACAAATGACTGTGCACTGTGTTTCTTCCATTGTAAGAATGACTGCAAATGTATTTCAACATGTCAGTTGGGGGTAGAGGTGTGTGTGTGTGTGTTTGGAGGGATGCATAGAAATCAGTTCCAGCTTTCCTTCAGATAAAGCGAAAACCTTGGCATTGCTGTGAATCAAATCCAGGGTTAGAGGTCCAAGCAACTGATTTCTCTATCGAATCTATTTATCCCCCCTGCCCAGGAATGCAACCATAACACAAATGAACACTGCCACATCTAGAAGCTTTTTCTTGATAAACATTGTGTTCATTAAGAAGTGTCAGAAGGGACTTACATTTCTTCCTGTGATGAAAAGGGGTGGGGGGGAGCCAGAAGCTAGATCCCATATGACATTGTCTGCCCTTTATCTTTCTCTGTTCAATATTCAATGCTGACTACATGGTCCACTAATAGGATGCCAGATAGTTCACTGTAATAATAGCTCTATAAGCATGCAGTCTTTGTTCCTCAGCAGCCTCAAATCAATACAGCTGATAAAGTGGTATGGATAGTATGATCCAAAGCCCTAAAAGAACCTCAAGTTAAGCTTTTGAGTAAAACGGATACATGGATGTTCCTTTTCACAAATAACATGACAGGGATTTGGGGACATGTTTCACTGGCTCAAGAGATTCCAGGGAATTAACTCTTCAATCTGGTAAACAGAGTGATGAGAAAAGGGGGCAAGAAGCTGCACTACAAAACATAGACTCAAACATACATAGAGCTTGGCAAAATAAAGTTGTTTGAAACTGAAATGTTTGCTTAACATCAGATATTGTTTTTCATGAAAATACATTCTTGGAAGGAGCAGACTCACTCTCATGTACTGTCTGCACATCAGCATGCAACAGTAAATACCAGATTAATTGAAATGTAGTTGTGCCTTGTTCTTAATATGTGATTCCCCAGGCAGCCTCTCTGGAAGAAGAAACCCATTTTTCCATCACACACAATGATGTTGTGGGTTATATTCCTATGAAAACACAAAGTAATAATAATTTGACAGACGTCAGTCCACAGCTCCTCAGTTTTCAGCATGGTTCCCTTTATCAGTCAGTAAATGGGAAAATGAGCACCTATGAAAACAAGGACTAGTCATAAATAAAGAGACAAAAGGCATTTGGTGCATAAAAAAACAAACTTTTATTCTCTAGCAGTATTGGAATGGAAAAAAAATAATTATGGCTAATTATCTGTGGTGACCAAAATGCTTACACATTGTGTGGATGTGTTTCCCTTGGGTACAGGTACAATGTGGGCAGATGGATGGTCGCAGATGGTGGACTGTGAAGTAACTCAAATGTCTGTCAAAACAATACTCTCCAAGAGGGATTTCTGTCCCAGCTCTCCCTGCCCATGAAAGACAAACATAGAAAGAGTTGGAGCATAACTTTATGTTGTTGCCTGACAATTTACGAGTCATGGAATCCTTTCAGCATGTGAAAAATATGCAGGTAAAAGGTGATAGACAAAATACCAAAACTATAAATCACATTGATATTTTGCTCGTGTGTACATTGGTAGAAAATTAAATGGTGCCTTTCAAATCTGGGCACCTATTTACTTTTGTGATTCTTCTGGAAATATTTTCCAGAATTTAATGAGCTCCATTTGCTGAATGTAGAAGCCAGTCTCTTGACAAATCATGTTTGGTTATTTTGTCTCTCAAATTGTGATCAATTATTTATTAACCTACATTAGTGCGTAACAGCTCGTTTTAATCTGCAATCATTTTGAATAACTTCTCATGAACCTAATTTTGAAATTAGTCCCAAAATATATACAAACATAATATATGTTTGTAATGTAATGTTCCAGGGAGAGAGTTACTCAATTAACACTAAGAGACAAAAATGCCATTACTAAAAATTAAGAAAGGGCCTTCAAATTAAAGAAAAACACTGTGAAATTAAGATACCTCAATACTTGGTTTGCATACCAAATCATTAAAACATGTCAAGAAGTCCACTACGATGAATACAATCCTAATAATATTTAATCATACATGAGGAACTGGGGAAAATATATTTGAAAAGGAAGTGTTTACATCCCATACTGAATGTCAGTGTTTATTATACATCATACAACTTATATAAGATGGAGTTTGGAGTAGATATATACACTGAGTCATCCCGTTGTGGTGGATCAATTAAGGAAATTCTTTAAATTACTAGTAGCATTTTTACCATTGTAACTCAAAATATACAGATTTAGGACAAACTGAACATAACTGCATGCTATCTACAGTATAATTTATACAAATATCCACCTTGACTATGGACTCAATGTAGACAACTTGAATGTAGGTTCAAGGTGGACAGACATAATTGTAGATTTAGCTAATTTGGCTCTAATTAGAAAACTCACAAATGAAAATATATGGTACAGTCGTGTGGGAAACTATGAATGTATGTGGGATTATTTAAACATCATGAAATCTATAATAACAAACCCTTTTCTGACAAGACTGTATTCCTGTAAGTGGTATATTTAGAGTACTTTTTGTTCTGGCAAGGAATACGATGCCTCTGACTGCTTTAAAGAAAATATACATTCAAGATTCTCCTCCATTGAATTTGACAGCTCACTTGAATAAAGAGAAGTTCTTGATACAAGATTCATTTAAGAGGATGGAAAATGTATAATAACATTGTGTTCAAAACCCACAGAAGAATAACAGTATATCGGATAGTATATTACATTCTTCCAGTTTTCATTTGCCATCAGTAAAAACATGACCTACCAGTAAAGCTGAGTTATTACATCATCAATTCTATAAACCAATCTCATACTTCAGTAGTACCCTCAGTAAGGTATATCTGCACGTCTGAATTAGAGAGCCAACAGATATCATTAATGTATTTGATATCTATCTATCTTTATAATTAAAGAATCAAGTATAAACTTCCTCTATCTGCAACATTGCAATCCACATTGATTTAGTATAACAGATATTGTTTTAGATTGGAGATGAAATGGCTTAGATTAATGCTGGAAAGGGAGTGAAAATGAGAAGAGGGGAAGATATGGATGGTAAAAAAAGGAATTGGGAAAGCACCAAAATGAGAGCAGCAGAGGGCAGGCTTGAAGAAAGAAGAGTGTGCAGGCAGTGCCACACAGAGACTCGGCATGCAGGTAAAGCTGAGTGCCGAAATCTAGGAAGGTACAGTGCAATATGCAGTCAGAGGAGTGAAACAGTGAAAGACATATGCACATTCTACTGCCTCACTCTATGAAAAAATACCTAAAAGATGAACATATACAATAAGGCATGACCATATACAGGCATGAAAAGAGAAGACAAGTGGAAGCATTTTGGAGAGGCCATCATCCAGCATTGGATCAATATAGACTGCTGCTGCTGATGATATTAAGCTAATATTAAGGGCATCTTTGCAGTTTCTCTCCATTTTGTATGTATGCATGCATGCATGCATGTATGTATTCATTTATTTAGGGATAAATATATTACACACACTTTGTTTAAAATACTTCTATGGCTGTCAGCTAAACATATTCATTATATGTTACCATGATTAATGGCATATATTTTGTATTCTTTACTTCAATTCACTGAATAGGCCTGATTGATAATTTCACTGACAAGCAGGTCGTGAGGTCATTATAATTCACCAAATCATTAAACTCATTAATGTCCAAGTGCCATGAAAAAAAAAAAAAAAACACATAAGGGTTTGCAGCAAAGGATTGGACAGTTTGTATTGTAAATCTACACAACAAAGAAAGGTCATAGCTGTCCAAGGCATACCTTCTTTCTAAGTTTATTTGTTGACTTCTCCCCCCCACCCTCTGTTAAAAAAATACAGGAATTCTGCATACCCCCACTTTGATAGCAGCCATGCTATTCCCCACTGGATGATTCAGTACCGGGGACTGATAATATTTTGAAGGAATGAAGTCCTGTACTATCTCCATGTACATCTGCTTTTGAGCGGCTGTGCTGCCATACTTGGAGAATTCTATTACTACCAGGGAAGCTTTCTAGGCTTATTTCTAGCAGCCACAAAGGAATACTGTTCTTTTTCCCCCATTCTTTTGCATTTTTTTCTGATCTTTAAGCATGGGAAAGGGGAATTGCAGTACTGGATTTCTGTATTAATAATAACATCATCCCTGCTGGCAGGCGCCTGGCCCAGGTTTCAGTGGGTGTGAATTATAGTCAATTGGTTGCATAATCAACCCCACATTAATCATGTATGCTGTTCCCCGTGGCAACTCTTTTAAATAAATTAATTCCCATTTTTTTTCTTTTCTCCAGCCTAGGCATCTAATGCCTCTAATGTAGATGTAGTTAAGGATTTAACAAAAACATTATGAGAGAAAAATTACTGTGCATAACTGGTAACTTTGATAACTTATTTGCATCATATTTATTTATTTATTTATTTATTTATTTTCCCTGGATTGATATGTCACAACACTGGAAAGTAATAAAGAAAATGTATCTTTGTTTAGACAATATGAAACTAGAAATAATAAATTACCAAACAAACATTTACCTGCAAACTGGCAGACACTCCAGAACCTTTGTTTTTTATTAAAAGTTTACATACTTTACTTCCTACTCTCTCAATACATTAGTTTGAAACTAATGCTTCTAAGTTTGCAGATTTCACATATTGCACATGATGGCACATCTGTGTATCCATGACAACACCTATTGTTATGAAAAGATCAATAGTATGATGACTGTAATCAAGCCAAAATGTTGAGGCTAAACAATGATTAAGGAAAACTGAACAATAATAATGTGTATGATGTGTTGGTACGTGAATAAATAAATAAATACATACATCTTAAAGTGTGGCACCACAGTTAAACTTCTTTAATATTGTTTCTCTGCTCTTTCATGATCCATTAAGCTTATATGTTACTGTTACATGTGAGAAACTGCTGCGGAGAACCACAGAAAATTCAACACTGGGGAATGTGGGCACGCTACACTGTGGAAAGTGCTCATTTATCTGCCGGCTGTTGACTGAGTCTATTGCTTCAAGGAACACTCTGGGGTCGTTTCCTAATCCGCTGATGTTTCCTTTGTTAAATCCTTTCTAATTTACTTTTGTAATAAAGAGAAAGCTGTGCATCTATTTTCTGTTTATTAATATTTTTTTATGTTGTTTTACTGAATATACCATTAAAAGGAATGTGATGACATGTGTTACTAATACCAACACACTTTTGTATAGCTTTGTGTACAAACCCTTTTTTCAGGAATACGAGTTAAACTTGTAACTTTGCTGGATGAAACAATTAGATTTTTTAATTATATCACCAGTCAGTCACAGGAGAGACACTGTGATATTGAATGGTCCTAAAATAAAGGAAAAATAATAATAACAAATCTAGAATTTAAAGTATCTGAAGACACTTTTTTCAGCATATGAGAATACTGTCTGCATGATATATTACTGGATATGTATTATTTGTATTGTAGTATGCAGGTTAATATCAGTGATAGTTTTTAATTGACATAGTCATTGTATAATCTGTGTTAGGAGTAGTATGCATCACTAATAGTATGTAAAAGTAAGGCTTATAGCTGTACTATATTAGCAGAAATGTTAATCTCCATGGTATTATGTAAATTACTATAAGTAATATGCAGGGTTGGGGAGTAACGGAATACAAGTAGCAGCGTTACATAATCAGATTACAGAATTTTGAAACTTGTATTCTGGTTACAGTTACTCCTCTCAGACTGGTATTCTGATTACCAATACTTTTTTGGTTTTGAGTAAGACATTACTGATTACGTATACATCATGTACACAAAATTCTTCAAGTGTAAGGGAATCCGTGTAGTATTTTTGCAGCATTGTTTTTATTTACAGCCTAAAAGAGCGACAATTCGGTGCCATTGTACAGGCAGCAGAATGGAGCTGCAATCAGCGATATCCCAGCTGCTAACACACAGTCCTACAACAATACTGTCTGTTTGCAAGGAGTCAACTTCAAATCTAAAAAAAACTAACGGAGGTAAGACTTTTAAAAAAAAATAATTGTGCGGCCGAAATACAACTGTGCTTGACATGCGAGTAAAAAAATACACGTTTAAAAAAATAATATTTTTAAATACGATTTAATAATTACATATGTTTATAAAAGCATAATAACAAGCAAAATGGCAGCACAGGCATAGTATAACCAAACACAATATCGATAGTTTGTATTTGAAGTACTACGTTATCCTATCCAAATTTAAGATACATTCATGTCAATTACAAATCGTTGCTGTGCATCCTAGCTGGTTTTGTGACCTTAACAATGCACATAATACCAAAATAACAACATACAACATGTTTATAGTTTAAAACCAAACAAATCACACAGATTGAATTAACTAGATCTACGTGGCGTGGCGTGGCGTGGCGTGGCGTGGTGTGCTGTTTAACAGGGTGCGTTAGGGAAACAAGATGTGAAACATTTCTCACTCGTTGATATTTCAAAATAAAGCCCTAATTGCATTGATTTCAATCTGTGTTTTCGGTGCTGGTGAATTGAAACCAGTGACTGCGTTTCTCATGGATAGAACAATATATGGCATTTAAATCCCCTTTATTATAGCACGTTGCTTGATCAGTGTATCTTTGCAGATAGAACAAAATAAACTGTAGTCTTTATAAACATTAAATGTACTTACAACTTACAGACGAGGTACCTATTTAAGTTTTCAAGAAAACGTGTTTCACCATATCAGTGATTAGCAGAAAACTGAAAACAACGCCTGCATCACAAATTATGGTGAACATGATACACCTTGACATGAACGCATTATTGATGTCTGATTTATGTCAGTTTGTAAAAATTTATAGGATATCAAATTGCAGTTTCACTTTGTTTAAAAATTACGGTGGCCCTGAAGCGCAAAACACAAATTCAAAAAGAAACATGCAAATGCAAAAAGAGAAACACAAAAACAAAAAGCAGAACACAAAAGAAAAAAGATTTTTGTTCGTTTCGTCATCTGACAGACGCACTATTTCGAAGCCCCCACTACTGTTTAAATGTGTTTCACTTCTTGAATTCAGGTGCTTTTGTTTTTTTATTAAAGGGGAAAAAGTATTCCAAAAGTAATCTAAAAGTATTCTGATTACGTTACTGACTTGGAGTAATATATTGGATTAGGTTACAGATTATTTTCAAAATAAAGTAATTAGTATTCTGTAAGGGAATACTTTTTAAAAGTATCCCTCCCAACCCTGGTAATATGTAATTATTATTATTGATCATACTGTCACGGTTTCATCCCACACATCCTGCAATTCACAAGCTCACCACCAGAAGCATCATCAACTGAATACTAAGCCCTAACATTCCCCAGCAATCAGCCACTGTACATTCCTCGGCACCATGTGCACTTGCTCTATTTTCCTCAATCTCCCAGCACTGTCCTTCACTGCCCTCTGCTCCACATATAAACCCCTCTGTGACTCCCATTCAGTGCTAAGTCTTGTCTGCTCTCCAGTTGCATTTCACAGTGGTTTCTATTGTTAGTGATTGCATGTTATGACCTCCATGTCTACCTTGACCACCCATTCCTGGATTCTCCCTCCCACCCTGTTCACCAGATCATTGAGCCCCTGCGTGCCTTATCGACCGCGACTTCTGGATTCTCCTGGACATTGCTGTTTGCTGGCTTTGACCCTCGCCTGTCCCTGGACTCCCTTAACTCCACACCTGGGTTTCTCTCACCCAAGATGCTGCGTTACAATATCCTAGCTATTTATATTGTTATATTTAAAAATAAACATAGTGGTGATCATTAATTGTCTCATTGCTGTTTGTCAACACAGATGGTGCTTACTATGTAATCTTAGGCAGAATACAAAGTACTCTACACAGTACTGTTAATAGTTACCATAGTATACTACACCACACAACACTGCTGTTTGTTTGCTTGTTTTACAACAATACCCAATTCTAGGCGTAGCTGCTCAAATGGACAGAGGCAAAGCGGGGCTATCTGACCGTTCTTATAAAGGAAAGGCATCTGTTCGAATGGCTGTAAATCCTTAGTCTTGATTGGCTAGGAAACCAGAATAATTCACTGTTGATAGGCTAGGGAACCACAATAATTCAGAGCTGATTGGCTAGGGAACTAGAATAATTCAGAGCTGATTGGCTGTGGACTATACAATGATACGATGTGACAAATGGCATTTTAGATACACCATTGTTAATGGGATTGTTATTGTGTTTTCGATCAGTTAAAAATAATTAATTATTGACCATATCTGTACACAAAATAAGCATAAGCAAAGTACTAGGTATCACTGTATCAATATTGTGTATGTGTAGTGCAAGAACTATTTAAGGAGTTCGTGTTTATCCAGACAAAAGAAGAAAAAGAAGAAAAATCTTGCAGGAGAACAAGACTACAATTCACAAACACGGACAAGCCCAGGTAGCGATCACGGGGCTGTTGTGAAGCCGGATGTGTTTTCCTAATGCGGCTAGAACAGGGTCCCCTACAGGTCCACTGTGGGGCCTCTTTGAGGGGCTCGCCGAATGATTAACATGTGATTGCATGTGTGGAATATCTGCCCCACTTCACATTCAGTTTGCCATATGGTGACAGTCTATAGCAGTGGTCTCCAAGCTGTGGTGGGGAGCCGTGGGTAAAGCGCTAAGAGGGTAAACAGAGGCAGGTTCTAGAGGAGGCACTGCAGCTGAAGTCAGAGAGTCCATGGCCAAAACATCTGGAGTTCACAGGTAGGTGAAAACAAGGAAAAAACCTTTACACTTCCCTCGATTGTGCAGACGGTAATCTGGGATGTCATGTCAAGTTGACAACTGCAGAAATGTATGGCATTACATCTTTTTAATAAAAAATACACTATATAGGTGTTAAATAACTGGTAAAATCGTATGAAATGGAAAAATGGCGTTACTTTATCTTCTTTAATTATGTTCACTGATTCTGAATGGGACCACCCCTCTGCCTCTGCCTCTAGCCCTCTCAAGCATTGGCCTACAATACACATTGTGCTTGTCCCTCTCATTATTTGAGTGAATAGTAGATGTTTTAAGAATATGTTCATGCATAAAGAGATTATAGTATTTACCAATGTGAATTGCTAAAAAAAAAAAAAGAAATGGTACCCCTATTATATGACATTAGTTGATAAGGGGTTTGAAAGCTGAAATGTAGGCTATTGTGTTTTCTAATAATCCAAATGCTTCTTGGGGAAAGATAACTTGGGACCAACAATTTGTATATGTGCTTTTATGTTTTCCTTTGCTTTTGCTTTTCTCTTGATATTGTTGTGTTTTTGAACTTCACATGTTCTGGACTATAGGAACAACAGCAATTTTAACATAAATATCTAATATAACCATAGAGAGCACAATGCCAAACCTAGTGTCTTCAGTTCATTGCTCTTTTCGTATATTGCTAAACCATCACTACAATTACTTGTGTATTTTTACGTGTTTCTTCAAGTCTCTCTTGAAATGCTATTGAGACTGCAAATAGTGGGGAGCACAGAGCTCTCAAAATAATGGAGCTCTTGAAGATCGCCTGATAACTATGCAGATTGTATTCATAAAAAAAAAAAACTATTCCCCAAGCTTTGTATCTGTTGGGACAACCAGATCAAGATTGCTGTCAGGGACTGCGGGTCTCCAAAGGCCTCAGATAAAGAGGTAGTTTGAAGTATTTTGAAATGGTTCATAATGTACATGACATATTCCCTTTTGAACTTCAAAGAAAAAAAAGCATAACTCTTACAAATAAAATGCACAGAACACCAACAAAGAGCTTGTTCTGAAATGCCACTGAGATAGGAGGAAATTCAGGGGAGTGTTGTCTAGAGTTTAATGAGAGTAGTCTCTATTTTTATTAGTAAACAGAACTTCACAGAATGGTTTATTTCCATTTCTCAAAATGGTGGGGTTTCTTAGTGAAAACTTATTCAGCAAAAGTGATATAGGCTATTGATTGGCTGAAAACATGTGCCATCTCAATGGAAAATGCAGTGGAAGACAATTTATGATGCCATTTCACAGCAAACTTTTCTAATTGAAATATACCCACTTTGGCATTCACAGTGGCACATAGTGTGAGCATTCTGTCACACAATTTAAGCAATGTGTTGCCATCTGTTTCTGTCCATTCAGTCCCAGTTGTCTCCCAGAGCATATCTGAAACTGGTGTTAATTTTCATTCTCTTAAAAACATACTATTACTTTTAAATGAGGTTATGTTCATGGGTGGGCAATGCCTCTGATTTTAAGGTTTTCTTCAGCCCGCACCCTTCGTGATGGAATTGCTTTTCATTGTGGAAACAAATTATATACTTCAATTTGTACATTTGTCTTTTTCACATGTACTATTGCCTTAAATATAGCGAGTTTGATGTGGAATTAAAATGAGCAGCAACCTCCCCTGCCTTCCATGATAAATATTTAACAATCTCCAGGAACTTATTCTTTGGTCAGTCTTAGTGCTTTAAATGGCAATCCTTTGTAATTTATAATTTTTTTGAAAGAATGTGTTTGTGCTTTTGGGGCCACGTCAGTACTCTGGAAGCTTGTCTTCTATACCCTAGGTACTTGGGAAAGTAACCTAGACATTTCACAACAAATAGTTACATTTGCCTAAAGGCTTGCTTGAAGCAACACTCACTGTCTGGGTTGGGTGACAGATAAATAGATACATAAACACATGAAGTCATACAACCAGATAAAGTTTATATAAAAGGCTGTATGCTGTTTCTGTGGTTTTAATGATAAAAAGTCACATACAAAACAACATTAAAGCCTAAAATAAATCATTAATAGCAACATTAAATACAGTACTTGATTAAAGTTTTGGGACTTTATTTTGCAGTTTTCTGCCAGACCAAAGTTTTCATTTGGTCTGGATTTAACACAAAAAATAATATATTCAATATACATATTTTAGAAACTGTTTTACTAGGAATAGATAATATGCATAAAAATAAATGATTTAAGCACAACAACAATTTATACTTCAAGTACTTCTATCAGGTAAATACCTGAGGTAAACACAAACAGAAGAAAACAAACGTGTTCATTTTCAGTTGCTCTGATTCTTCTCTCATGAGAAAAAACTACAAAAAAGCTCTAAATTTTTCACATTCTTTGCCATTCTTTCATCTTTGTGTAAACACATGATTTTGTCTCTGGGAATACATTTAAAAACTTTGTAACATCTGTAAAATCAGTTAAAATCAAGGTAAAACTAATTTTTAACTTTGTTTTGTGAAGAAAGAGTACTTCAATAGATTTTTGAGACTTTGAAATTGCTGTTAGATATTGACCTATGATCACATTGAAAACACTCCTGCACGTTCTCTGACATTGCATTTTAATAATGGAAAAAGGGAGGCGGATTACTTCAGAGAAAATCTGAAAGCATCGATATATTATGAGAAGCACAATAGAAATCAGTTTTTCCCATGCAATACACCCCATCTGATATCCCTACAGTACGTTTGAGCAGGGTTTATTGGGTTTGAGCAGGGTTCATTTATACTATATGCTATCGTATTTGTCTTGGGTGAATATAATACAGGGCACAAGGATGTTGATTATTTTGTTAATCTATGGTAACCTTGTATAACCATGTATATGGTCAGGACAGTCCTGTGTTACCAGTAAATGTCTTGCATCATAATTCTTTGGAAGAAATATGTCCCAGATATTTCTGATTTGCTCTCTTCAATTAACTTTCTGTTCTCTTGCTTATATATATGTCATATGGGTTAACAATATACTACACACCCTTCACTTCTTCACTTCTAGATTATACCAGTCTTATTGATCTAAACTAGAATGTGACTAAGCACTAATTATTTTAAGTGGCCATCCTGTACAATACAGTACATTGCTTGTATATTTCTTATATGTCCAATACATATTTTAACTTATGGAATCTCCCATATGCTCTTCAACTGACTTCAGGTCTCTGTTTTCTAGAAGGCATGGGCATCTATTAATCGTAAATGAACAAGTTTCTAACTGAAGGAAAAAAACAACAACTAAGCAACCTCAAGTGCCTTACAGGCTCGTGTATCCACCCCCTCATATGGTGCAAATGCACAGATAACAACACCTACACATCATCATGACAAATGAAACAATCAGACATAGAAGAAGGAGAATTCATGCTCTTTGCTTTATATACTAGAAAATGCTGTCTCGGAAGGCCTGAATGCTTCTGTGTTGTTTGCACTGTTAGGGAAAAAAATGTGTTGTTAGCAACATGTTGTTAAGAATTTTCACTTCATGGTAGGTGAGTGCAATTGCTGCCTTTCTGCACAGATTAAGTCCTCTTTCTGGACTTTGGGGGGTAATTTTGTCACAGTTTTGCAGTGGAAATTGAGAGAGAGTGTGAAATTTAGGGGAATTTCCATGAAATATTTTTTTACACTGTCATCTTCCTACAGCCACCAGCCCTGTGAGAAATAATTTAATTATAATGACACCTCCAACTTGAATTTTCCGCCTACCTGCTGCAATGTAATTGAAGCTGCTGCTGTAGCAAAAGACAAGGCCATTAAAGAAATAATGGTTTGTACTTAATCATTGCTGCATCTGACTCAGGAAGAAGCCAGTTTTATTGTGATGTCAAAGAACGAAGTGCCTGATTTCCTAACCTTTTTATTTCATTCTCGACACTGTGGGAGGTGGTATTGGGGGGATTACAAATGCAATGGTTGTGTTGTTGTGTTTTTGCATAGGAGAAGCCATAAATACACAAACACATACTGATATCATTTGGCAAGATTTTCACTATTTGCCTTTACACTATCAGAGTAAGACTCCAGACTCTGTTTTCAGTATACATTCTTGAATAAATATTGAACCGGTGACCTTAAATTCTCACATGTCATTAAATGCACTGCTTTACTAAGAGACATTATAATAATTTCTGGCACAATTAATTATGATTAGCCTAGATAAACTGGCCCTGAATTTGTTTTTGCATTTTTGTTTGTAAATAATTGTCTGTAAATGTTATATCAAGTTTTTGTGTTTTGCTTAGTCTTTTATGTATGTTTTAAGCTAACATTTCCCTAGCTGATAAAGCTAAGATGTTCAATAAAAAATTATTAAGTGATATTCTACTACCTGTTACTACCTGTTTATTTTCAGGGGAATTAAAAAATGATATACTTTTATTTCTGGGAAATATCTGTGAAACACTCCCATTTCTAGTATGTTTTATAGTCTGATTTATTCTGTTCTGGTAATTAAGAATAAAGTTTACAATTACGATGGGTAACTGAAAAATTCAAAGTTCTTTCTGCATCACATTTATAAGATATGAGATCCATAAATGAATACACCCATGCACACAGTTTTATTGTATCGCAGTTATAAAGTTGACCCATGAAGATTGTGCATTGCCCACTTCACCATAAACGCAGATGTGTTACAGTATAATCCGTCTGTTTCTTCTATCATTTGAGTTTGAGTCACGCTTGTGTATGAAAGCAACCAAATGTCTTTTGGCCTGCCTTGCATAGCAATAGATTTAAGACTGCTTGCCAGTTGTGGGCTTGTCTACCCTTGAGATAATTATTAGCTTTACTCACTTACATTTTGAATTGCCAACTGCAGAGCTTGAAATAGGACAGCTTGATCTGGACCTCCTTCTTTCTTATTTTCTTTTCATGCTAAGAAATCCATCGTTTCTTGAGGTTTGTGTTTGTTACTGTAACTACTGTTACTGCTCCTTCAACAAAATCAAGGTACCAATCTATGAAAACATTTTCTTCAGCGACCATGGCTCGTATCAAATAAGAGCTTCGACCTACATGACAAATTACAAACTTCAATACTTGATGGCAGGTTTTGGTTAGACAGAGGATTCTTCCATAGGCAAGAATGCAGTTGAATACTGTACAATTTGTGATTGGCGTTGGGATGAAGTTTTCATTTAGTCTTGGCCTATGTCTAAGTATGATGCATGAAGTCTACACAGCCTCATGCCATTGTTATGCATCATTGAAAAGCAGAGGTTGTTATGACAAAGTGGAAATGAGGGAGATATTTTGAAAACAAGCAATGCAAGCTGTAATTGAGCACAAGACAACATTATTGCATTTGCCAAGTGTGTTTTGTTTTTGGGACAGCTATTTCCCATGCTCTTCAATCATTCAATTTGGCCCAACCAAATGATTGGCTACCTATGACTTCAGCTATTTCAGAATGATGTTACTAGGAAGTGAAATTTGCCTGCACATTTTTCTTTTTTTTCGTTGCACCGACTGCCTAAAAAAAATCAGCGATTTGCTTATTAAGTGCTACTTCTGTTTTTGATGGCTGTGAGTAATCTCGTAAATGATTACTTGTTTGATATGTTGTCATCAAACAATCAGAAACGTCTACAAGTGCTGTGTTATGATTCACCATTTGTTTAAATGTAGCTGAAAAATAATTGTTACAGTGTTTTATTCATTCAATGCCTAGCCTTAAAATACAATGTTTCTATTGTGCTTTTTAATGTTTATTTTTTTCAATACATTCTAAATGTCAAATATAGATAAATGTCTGTCTAATTACCCATTTGAGCACAGTTGTAGCTGAAAGTATTCACACCCTTCATTGGAGAGTTTGTTGAACATTGATTCGTGCTTACAAATACAAATATTCCGGTTGATTGAACTGGTTTAGGATTGGATGTGTGTGACTGCCACTCCATAGAAATCAATTAAATCAATCTTCAATCAGTTCAGTCAACTGGAATCTTTTTTATTCTTATGGTAGGTAGATCAGTGTTCAGCAATCTCTGAAAATATTGATAAAATAAACATGGTATAATGATCAGTTTATCAATCCCTTATTATTGTTGATTCCATTGAAGGGTGTAACTACAACTTTATCTTGTTTAGAAATACACAGATTAGAAAGGTGTGTATAGAAAGAGGAGGGAGACTGTTTTAGATGGTTTTAAGTAATATACAATACAGATATTATTGTCTGGTATAGCTGCATCTAAAAAAAAAAATCCTAGTGATGATCAGGAAACCTTTGCATGAATGTACTACAAACATATTTTAAAATACATTAAACATTTATAACCTTGAACACCACTGTTAGTCTAGAATTTACATACATTTCATTAACTTATCAGGGCTACATAGAAGTGATTTTCATTCCATCCTAATATGTCCCCATACATACATTATTTTAAACTTTATTGCATATCGTGGTGATTAAAAAGTCATAAATGTTCCATGGGATGTTGAAAAATTATTACAAATAAAATTGATAGTGCTGTTACATTCCATTAAAGAAACAGTAGATTATTCTCTACTTACAGTTTTTCAGATTTAGAGCGTGCATTAAAACTATAACTTTTGTGAGACAGTAGCTATAAATAATAGGGTTCCAGTCCTTTCGAAAGGTATTTCAGTCTGGTTTCCCCCTGCCATAAAAATGTAATGTAGTTAAGTGATAAATAATCTGTTGTACGTTACAGGCCTTTGGCGACGGTTAGGGAAATTGTGATCCAAAACTACAAATGAAACTATCGCGACTTTTGGTTATCAAAATCTAAAAATAGTATTCAATTGCAAGTGTCCATAATAGCTACATATTGAAATTCTGTAGTAAACATTAGATTTGGTTTTTAAGAGCTACTTAGTTCAGAATTTCTATCTGATATTTGACAAAAGGGATTTACTGCCCTGATCTGTAAGTAGATTCATGGTCAAATTAAGGTTGCAGTATACTGTATATCCCTGACAAGATGAACTTTAGATCTGAGGACACTAAAACAATGTTTGATATTTCACCTATAATCTGCTTTCTTAAGCTTTCTTGTAGAAGCTTAATAATAATGCTTGCAACTGAAGTTATAAAATGGCAGCGTGTGACTTTTTCATTTGTATTTTGCGTATCACTTGCAGATATGGTTATGGTTTCCGGATATGAAGAGCATTAAAAACACAGCTGTGTCTTCACACTACACTTCTTAAATAGGGTGAATGTGACCCCACAACTAAACTTACGTCATGGGAAGTAGGTTTTTGACAGTTTTTTTTTTTCCTTCTCTTCAATAATGTTTATTAATTAGACATGGACTGCTGTTATAACAGATTTAACAAGATATCACCTTGATGTGTTTCAAAGGGATTTTTGTTTTATGGACTTCAACGGACAGCTATGCAGCTTAGCACGGTAATTAAAGCAAACTCTGTATTACTAAAGTGTCAAGGTTTCAAATGCAATTTCCCTTAGTGGTTTGTTGCTCATCTATACTGTCTGGATATGTGCAATTATCTGCCTGTTGCTGAACAAATAATTAACAACTTTATTCATTATTCCATTCCAAACATTTGCTTCTTTCAACATTGTAACATTCTCTGAAGTCTTGCAGTGTTTGTATGTGCTTCTATAAAGTTCCTGGAGAAGTAGCATTTGACTTCCTAGTCCCTTATTAGTCTACCAGTCTTTATATTTCTTTGTTTTTAGTAATATTTAAATCAAACCACAAAATGCCATATGTTATTATTTTGTTTTTTTTAATTCTTTCCAATTTTTACAGAAAGAAAATAAATGAGTTTGAACCATTGTTAACAGATATGACAGTATTGTATTCATTCTGTTTATTTTGTGGTGGTTGAGTATAGTGGAGCATACACAATCCTTGGGAAACAGACAGTTCTAGTAGCTGAGAGTGGTGAAACAGAATGACACAGCTGTAGGAGGATGGGGTGGGGGTTGGGGGGGGAGACAAACAGAAAGCTCTCTCTGAAGGACTCTTCTATCAGGGGGTCTGAGACAGGTGTCTGAGACCAGAGCAATAGAGTCACTCCTGCATTCTCGGCACCACCACAGCCAATTTACTTCGGCGAAGCACAAGGGGTGGGGATAAGGGCAATTTGTGGAGCAGTTGAGGTGTACTGCGGCTTATCGATTGCAGTGTCATTTTAGTCTAGGGCAAATAATGTCACTGGCAGCATAAAATGGTACCAGCATTGAATATTTCAGAGGCACCTATGATTGCAGCTCTATTTAAGTGAACTGCAAACATCAAAACACAAACCACAGACAAAATCCAGAAATAAATTGCATGCAATGTCTCAAGATGTTAATAATATTATGATATTATTAATAATATATAAACATACACTTAAATACACTGCTTGTTTTTTTATTTTCTGCATTTGATTTAATTAACTACTGTGCGATATCTTCATTAATCATATGTACCTTGCTTGAACAAGAACAGCCAGATAAGCCCTGTTGTCTCCTAATTTGTGAATTAGGTTCACAGTTCATTACATGTGCTCTATAATGTATTGCAGTGTAATGCAGGATTTAGATCTATGTCAAAGCTTATGAATTAAAAATAAAGAATCAACCAAGGCATGCTATTTAATCTACTTATTGTTGGTAACATATGGAAATGGCAATAATACAGGTCTTGTGCTGCTTATAACAAATGGGAATAGATTGTATTAATGGAATTTTGCTAAATTCTGTGTTGTGCTATCATGGATGATTTAATAAGGTAATGGTATCTGCAACTTTTCACACTTTTTGTGCCATATATTTGCATAATAATGTCACAAAGGCTTAAGCAAAGGGCTCGGCAATACAGTTGTTTTTTTTGGTGGGGAACTGTAATAAGTGTAGAGCACTTATCTGCAACCCTGTGAAGTGGGCTGGCTGATTTTGGTGTACAGAGGTAAAGCATGTGTGCTGAAGCATTTGGACTCATATTGCGGCCCACTACCTAGAAAAGCAACTCATTACAAATCGTGCCCAAACAGATTGAACTTCCCTCCTTTCAAGTGAGTTAATGTGGTATGAACACCAAGTGCCCAGTGCAATAGTCTACTAATAGTCTATAGGCTCTTTTGCTGTGATAGTCTTGTGTGCCCGTGCTTGTTTCATTAATTCTTTGATTTGAATATATTAATTTGGATTATCCTTTTGCTTTCTCTACCTTTTTCTTTATTTTTCTATAGATATTGTTCATTTTAATCTGGTTGGGCTTCTTATCAGAAGCTGAGGGATATTACTTCAGCAGTATACAATATTTGCACCAAAGTTTACTGTTTGTAATTTAAACAAAATTCATTATCCAGCACTGGAGAAGTTCAAGGCTTTAAGTCCAATAATCCAGTGAATCATCAAGCTACTGATTGTCTTGTAATAGATGGAGAGATGACCTGCACCGGGACTCTTAAGTCAAGATATTTGTTTCCCTCACTTTCATATAATGCTAAGGTAAAGCAAAGCTATTACAAAAAATGTATTTTTGGTCCACTGAAAGGTGCATTGTCAAAGGTTTAGTACCATAACATCTTTATTTTCTGCATGAGATACATAAGTGGCTTAGAAGAATAAGACTGTCTATGTATGTGACAAGATCAGGAATGGTAGTAAAGTACAGCAATCTAAGCAACTATGTTTTTGAATTTGACTTTTTTTCCATTATTAAGTTACATTGTGCAAACCTAACATATTTTTAAGGTACTTTGTCTGCCATTCACATATGTCAAGCTTTTATTGTATGTGGACCAAAAAGCAAACAATCAGCAAACCAAAACATGTTTAATTACCACTTTAAGAACGTAATAAATGCAAGAGGTATCAAAAAGAAATATATAACCCAATGTTATTGAAATAATCTTTTCGTAAGTACCACTTTAACAGTATGCTTTCTTACTAGTTTCTCTATTTGTATATCTTAATCTTGCTGAAATGTTCCTCATATGCATTCAGTTGTTTTTGTTTGTCTAAGTTGTTGTTTTCATTTTATCCCAAACTCTTTAAATACAGTAAATTCTCAAGATATGTTACAGTATGTCAACACATGCTCAACAATTAAGACAAGAAATATTTCTTACAAATGATGATGCTTTTTCTCCTTTCTTTCCTATGCTATACAAATTACAAATTAGATATTGACAGTTTTTTTTTTTTAGATATTCTGAGAACCAGCCCAACTGGGAAAGGTACACTGACTGTGATTTAGTGCTGCAAAGCTTATATTAAAGAAATAACAAATTAAATAATTTTGTTCATAATAGTTTCCTCTGAGAAATCCAATGCAGCTAAGAAGAAAAATAGAATTGCTCAACCACATAATAGAAACATCAAATTAATAACATTAACAAACCCTGTGATAAGACTTTCAAGGGTATATGGTTTCGTTCTGAGTATCCACTTTGGTGGGAGGGTAAAAGTGATGTAAAATCATATATACACACAAATAGAGTGTTTATTAGCAGATTTTGTATTTCAAAATATTTCATAGCAATAATTGTTTTCTGCAAATTACAGTAAACAACCTCTTTTAAAGTGATTACAAGAAATGTCCAGATACAAAAAAATATATTGAATTTAACAGTAACTGAATAATTACGGTGATGATATTAAAGTAAACTCAAATAATTGTGGATTCAAATGTGAAACCCAATGCCTATTGATGTGAATGATTAACTTGAATTAAATTGTAAATGCAACATATAGGAATGGTTCTGAAATAATTGCAAAACCTAATTTATACTCCATTCAATTGTGTGATATTAACATAGTTCCCAATTGGCTAACTTGCAGTGTGTTATTTTATTAATGGAAGAATTGATCATTTGTAAACATTGGTCTTATTGGTCTTATAATCATCCACTTTATATTGCATGGACACTGCTTTGCAAGTGCAAAATTAATTGAATCTACTGTATTAATATCTTACACATTCACCCACCTACAGGCTAAGCTAATGATCTTGCATTATGTGCAGAACACCCAGTTCTGTGGAGGGTATTCCAGCAAGATCTAATCAGAGGTCTGAAGCTTGTCCCCAATGTTGGAGCTCTGTACTGCTTATATATTCCCTTCTGTATTAGACAACACTCCTGGCTTCTTATTTCTACCCACAACTGCACTTGGCCTTAATCTTTTGAAAGTAATCCCATGAATTACCAAAGGGCAGTGGCTTAATTTAGAAGCTTTATTATTGAAACTGTTAAATTCTCACTATTAAGCAGCCTCGCATTGCTCTGCCAAGCCATGGTAATTATGAGAAGAGATGCCAAATCCCTCATCCATATTTGCATTAGTACATTATGTTGTGTGCTATTTTATCTTAAATGACTTCCCCAATTAAGTTTATTGGGCTTTGCCAGGGTTTACAATTCAGACATCTCTGTACAATTTTGTACAGTCATTTCACATTATTCATGTTTCAAATATAAAAATAAATAATAATCCAGTCTTGTACACTGGATGCATTAGTATGAATAACTTTAATTGCTGATCTATTAATATATAAAGTGGGAGAAAATTAAAATTCATACCATTCTTTGCTATAATAAAAAAAAGGTATTTTCACATTTAATCGAGTATTTTCACATTTTTAATTAAATGTAAAACTGCCAAAATTGGGTTTTCACTTCGACTCATTTTAAAGCCCTGAAGATGTATTGCAGAACATGGATTTAGCCTTCAGCTTCCACTCTAACAATAAGAGGAAACCAGGGATCAAGTGACACCTTAACCATCCCCTGGAGGAGAGCTAAACAGCGTTTTATTCCCAGGCCCCAGAAGTTTTGCTTAGTCATGTGTAATAACACAGTATCTTTGAGACAGAGTAGCAGAAGGCGATTTACCCAATGGTAAACAAGCTTATATGATACGAGTAGAAAAAATATGCCCTTCAGCTCATGATGATGAATTAGGTGCATGACTTTAAAATACGTGACCTAACCTCACTGTAAATGAGTTTAAAAATATTGTATTTATGTATTTTCAAAGAAAACATTATTACTGTTACTGTTGTCGATAATAATGTTGTTCATAATTAATTCAATATGATTTTATAATTTGATTTAATGTCTTTGTCAAAGTCAATGTACAGTTAATATTACATTTTCTTCAGTAGCCTATGCAGGACTATGCAAGCATAGTGATTTGGAAAAATGTAGCTTATGGCATAAAACTAATGCAGAGTGAAAGTTTCAGAGTGATGCAAAAAACTATTTAAGATGTGGCATTAGCTACAACAGCAAATAAGGCACAGGATTACATTTAGTTTTATTGTGGAATGGGATTGAGAAATCAACATCAGCAGTTGGGAACACACCAGAAAAAGTTATATAATACTGTATAATATATAATATTGTTTGGCATGACATTTGGCTATGCACTTTTAACACCCATTGTTGTCATTAATTACAAACTGCTGTCCTTAATCACATTTCCACTTAATTTCTTTTGTAATTTCAAAATGTTATTGCATAGTTGTCTTCAAGGATACCTTTAAAAATGAAAGACATCTCAAAGGGGCATCTTGGACAATTTTAGTGAAAAAAAAAAAGCTTAAATAAAAATATGCACATGTGAATGCTTAAAAGTAAATTAAAATTCAATTATACACAAAGAAACTGGGTTTGTAAGAAATTAAAAAGACATTCCCAAGTTACACAACAGATTATCCACTTAACAAAACTAATTACACTGCTACTCAATTCTGGCTCTTAACAATGGCAGACTTTAAAACGTATATTACCATACTCATAATGATTTGAAATGCAAATACGTCATTATACAGGACTGAGACTTTATTACTAACGACTATGACATCAACATATAAACAATTAAAAATCTTCCATACATTTTTTTTGTATTGCTTTTATACATCAATAAAACTATTAAGTATAGTTAATAAAATGTATTCTCTGTACTGTTAAGTATCAACCACTTTGAAGAATGTATGCATTCAGTACTTTCAATAATGAAGATTTACCACATGTATTAAGTGGATGTTAATAATTCTGTGGGCGTAATAATTCTGGCATGCTAAGACTTACTTGTGCTTTAGCAAAATAGGATGAAATTGCTTAGTAGTGACGGCTTCTGCTTTACAATAACACATCTCTACTATGTGCATATTTTGCAATGTGTTTGCTTAAGTTAAATATATTGGAGGTGACTAAGGTATATATTTGTGTGTTTGCAACTTTGTAAACCGTACCTCTTTCAGCTGAAAAATTATTTCGAAAGCAGGTTATCTAAATCATCTGACATGTATTTAAAGTGAGAACAACTAAGAACACTGTTTATTCATTCTTTGACTGCCCTACTATAATCATCTATGCTGGAGAAACCAAATTGCAGGTTCCTATTTCCATGATGCATAAAGCAGAGGATAAGGACTAAAAATAAAGTTAGAGGAGTTAAAAAAGGTACTAATTGCAGTGCTAGGGATATAATTAAATGCATGCTCGTATGATTCATTTATGTTCCAATAAGCCAGGTGTTTATGAAAACAAACACTTTCAATTGGTAATTAGTTACACAATTATTTATGTTTATTTTTTGTTTATTTTTGTTATTGATTTATTTATTATTAATGTCACAAACTCAAGTCACAGTAGACGTTGAACATTTTAAAAGTCTGTAAATGTTACACACCAAACTAGACCCAAAATATTTGTTTTAACTCTAGTTTTTCAAAAGTGGATACATGTAGAAACCTGGATTTAATTGAAACACTAGTTTAAAGAGTGCAGTGAATGTTTATACACACACTAAGTTGTTCTTAAACATATGGATAAATGCCACTTGAAAAACCTCTTTAGAAGTATGAATATTTATATCATACCAATCATGTACATCATGCAATCATACAACCACTTGCTAGCCTTCCGCCGGGGCCACAGTCTTACAGATCACTGAGTTCTTACTGGGTTCTGGTGCTGCAGCTGCATGGTTGTGTGACACACGGTAATTGCATGTTCTTTCCTGGGCAGTTTGACACAGCTGACTAAAAGCAGGGTTGCTCTGAATGCCTAGCTTACAAAGACTGTAACATTTTATTTTTGTGTGTGTGTTTTTTATGCAGCTGTGTTAGGCACATTTTACTGGGCTTAAAATGGTCATTCATTCTCCTTATCTAAGCAATATATTTCCCAAAAACTGAAGTTTAACAGAAACCACAGAAGTTATCCATCGATCTATTTTCAATAACGCTTCATCCAGTACTGTGTCATGGCTATAGTCTAACCCAGTGGGCATATTGTGGATGAGACTCCAGTCAATTGCAGCAGACACACACACGACACTCGCAAGACTTAGCAACTTAGAATAGTGAATCGACCTAAACAGCATGTCTTTGGTATGTGGTAAATAACTGGAGCACCCAGTGATAACCCACTCAGACATGGTAAGAACATCCAAACCACACTGACAGACACTCAAAGCTGGAATCAAACCCGCGTCCCTGGAGCAATGAGGGCTCACAGGGCTATGTCATTAGTAGTAATAATAATGGTGTTCCACATAAATACTAGAGAGAAACGGCACTGTGCTCATGCTGTAATTTAAGAATGCTGTCCATGGTGCTGACCTGAGGCGACTTTCTGCCAGAAGTTTAAATGCCAGATTAATATCAAGATTTGCATGAACTATTCTTGTTACATTAATTTACTTATTTAGCTTCCTCAAATGTATAATATGGTATATCATGTTTAATCACTGGATATATAATTATTACAAAAGGCATTCTCTAATAAATGTAAGAATAATTTCATAACTACAATATGGGAGACCGAGTACTTTTCACCCCCCCCCACCCCCCCATTTCATTTCCAGTTTGCAGCCTATAAAATTAAATTGAGTTGGAGCTGAAGAAGATTAAATGAAACCTCAGAGATGAGAATAGAGAGTTGAAAACATAATGACCGTTCAAGGAGGGAAAAAGGCTTGGGATGCTGGGTAATTTTCTCTTTAAAGTTCAGAAGTGGGCACTATGCACAATAAGCACTTATTAATGCCAAATATGTAGCCAGATCAGAATATAAACTGAACCGTGCCTTGCCCTGAATATATTAGTATATTGTCACATGCCTTTTTGCCTCTTACCCTTTTATTATTTGTGTATCTGAATTGCATAGATCTACTTATGGAATTGTTCTGTACTTAAAAATGCATAACAAGAACATCAGTGTTGTTCTATTTTACTTCTTTGAAAATATTAAAATTACCTACAACTACACAACATATGATTATATTATAAAACATTTACTGCATGTGTATGATTGGCTCCAACTGCCTAATGTTCATTCACAAGGGCATATTTTTTATTACACATTACTGTTCATTAATAAAATAATATTAAACACAGTCCCACTTCAGAAGGAATACCATAGAATGTCTTAATTAAGAGGAGATGCAGTTTCTTTTATATGTATAATATTATGCTGCTTAAAGCACTTGTTGAAAAATAACCATTGCATTTATATATATAATATAATATAATATTAATAATATCATGGCTGGTTGAAAATCAAATCATTTATGCTGCAGTAGGTAAGAATTATTTCTGTTTATTCTTGACTTGCACAATTAGAATCTATAAGTAA
Organism: Amia ocellicauda; assembly: GCF_036373705.1. NCBI lineage: Eukaryota > Metazoa > Chordata > Actinopteri > Amiiformes > Amiidae > Amia > Amia ocellicauda. The sequence goes on from NC_089859.1 coordinate 11,532,464, forward strand.
TCATAATAGACAAGCTTTCTTCTCTGAAGCACTTTGAAGATTTTAAACGTATACAGGAGATGCAGGAGTTTTTGTTTGTTTTGGTGTTTCGAGTTTTGAAATCCATTGAAGTGGCCACCTGTTTCAATTAGATATGTTATGAGTAACACTGCATTTCAAATCATCAACTGAAGTCATTCATTTCAGTGGCCTCCGAGCACTGTGTATTAAATTTCCGTACTGGCATATCTATTCAAGTCAGCCATATGGACTGATATGGAAGAAGGCAATCAAAACTGGAATCATTGTGCCTATTGTTTGAATACTGAAAACAATCAATACAGTATCTGTTGCATAACCAAATAATTTATGACACACACACACACACACGCATTACCATCTTATTGAATTAATACCTAGACTGAACACATTTTTAGTAATAGTAGTTTAAGATTATTATTATTTTGAATGAGTTAATAGGATTCCCACTGTCTATACATACTAAATAATAATATTAGATTCTTAGATTGGGCTGAAGTTCAACGGCAACAAGTAAATATAACTGCAAAAAGTTATATTGCACGTTACATATTTTACTGGGGTTTAAAAACAACTAAAAAGTATAACAATAATACAATACGTTACACAGTTAAGTGAGATATGCAACAACTATAGCAAATAATGTGACTTTTTACGGGATTACTACATATAGCTTAATGTACAGAAATCATTCCGGAAGGAAATGCAATACATGAAGACTTGCTTATATTTGTACAATGGCTAGGCTGATAAATTAATTTGTTACTTTTGTCTTAGTATACAATGTGGTATTTAAAAGCAGGCAAAAGCTTCTGAATAGAAATATTTTAAGCACATAAATTGTGGATGTGTACTCTGCATTCCACGATAAATAATGTCTTCTTGTTGCAGATATCAAGGATATTTAATTGCTTTTTTGATTGTGTGTCTAATCAACACATCCATGAAATATGTACTCTTTGGCAATAGCAAACACATCACATGCATCATCTTGGAATAAAAAAGAGAAAAGGGCAGTTCATGAAATGCACATTTATAACACCAGCATTTTTAATAAAATCCAAACGTGTTAGATGGATGAGTGACCGAGAAAATTAATGACATTTGTGGTTCTGGGGCTAAATAACTGTTCTACATCTGTATCCCCTCCCCCCATTTATGCATTTTTAAGTACATCTTAACAAACATAAACAATACAATGAATAGCGTCACAGACAACAAAAGCAGTAATGATACATTCAATCAAGAACAAGAAACTAATATTTGCTCAACACCTTTCCTAAATCACACTCCAACCCTCTGTACCTTTTTTGTCTAATGCTGTAAAGGACATTTGATTTCATGGTGTCAGTATGGTGAGGATTTGTCAAAACTGCTTAAGTATCAAACTGACCTGTGTTTTTTCTTATGCTGTGGAGAAAACTCCTTATTTACAATTAACTGGAGACTTTTTCATTGTATTGTGAACAGGAATAATATTGTTGTTTTAGGTTCAGTGGTTCAAGTTTTTGTTTGTATTTTGTTCCTTGACTTTTTTCCTTGTTTTAATGAACTAAAATCTGCAGCTAACAGGCACAGTTCCTTCCTGGGTATCTGATCATCAGAATATGTGAAATGCATACAAATTCGCAGTGAATTTTTTAGTATGTCTACATTTTCATTCTGAAATATCTAATGAGTCTGATGAAATAGTTCCTCAATTGAAGCAGGTCAAATGTCTCTTACATGGTTTGACTCGTGAAGCATTAAAACCATTTTTTTTCCAACTCATTAATTCTACTGAGGTGTGGGGGCCCTCCAGCTTTTCTTTTTCTTTTTCTTCCTTGTTTATGATATTTTAGCAAAGCCCAATAGTCAAATTATACTGACAAAGGTATGGCATCATATCATGGCATTTATGTAAGTTAGCACTGCTAAATCAAGATCAGCAATGTTTCTTTCTCTAGTCGGGAAAACAATGCTATGGTACATGTATCTTTGCACCCTCAGGTCAGCTGGAGACACCAAACTCTGTAACACCAACTTGGGCTTTTGTATTTTTTGTATTGCTTGTTTCAGATTAAGCTGCTGTGCCATTGAGAAGTAAGACGCAAGAATGCTTTTAGTTTTTGTGTCAAATTTAAAGTCATAAACTACAAATGCATTTTTTATTTTAGGAAAATTTTAAAAGCACTGGCATGTCACCCAAAATACACTCACCTAAAGGATTATTAGGAACACCATACTAATACTGTGTTTGACCCCCTTTTGCCTTCAGAACTGCCTTAATTCTACGTGGCATTGATTCAACAAGGTGCTGAAAGCATTCTTTAGAAATGTTGGCCCATATTGATAGGATAGCATCTTGCAGTTGATGGAGATTTGTGGGATGCACATCCAGGGCACGAAGCTCCCGTTCCACCACATCCCAAAGATGCTCTATTGGGTTGAGATCTGGTGACTGTGGGGGCCAGTTTAGTACAGTGAACTCATTGTCATGTTCAAGAAACCAATTTGAAATGATTCGACCTTTGTGACATGGTGCATTTTCCTGCTGGAAGTAGCCATCAGAGGATGGGTACATAGTGGTCATAAAGGGATGGACATGGTCAGAAACAATGCTCAGGTAGGCCGTGGCATTTAAACGATGCCCAATTGGCACTAAGGGGCCTAAAGTGTGCCAAGAAAACATCCCCCACACCATTACACCACCACCACCAGCCTGCACAGTGGTAACAAGGCATGATGGATCCATGTTCTCATTCTGTTTACGCCAAATTCTGACTCTACCATCTGAATGTCTCAAGAGAAATCGAGACTCATCAGACCAGGCAACATTTTTCCAGTCTTCAACTGTCCAATTTTGGTGAGCTTGTTCAAATTGTAGCCTCTTTTCCTATTTGTAGTGGAGATGAGTGGTACCCGGTGGGGTCTTCTGCTGTTGTAGCCCATCCGCCTCAAGGTTGTACGTGTTGTGGCTTCACAAATGCTTTGCTGCATACCTCGGTTGTAACGAGTGGTTATTTCAGTCAAAGTTGCTCTTCTATCAGCTTGAATCAGTCGGCCCATTCTCCTCTGACCTCTAGCATCAACAAGGCATTTTCACCCACAGGACTGCCGCATACTGGATGTTTTTCCCTTTTCACACCATTCTTTGTAAACCCTAGAAATGGTTGTGCGTGAAAATCCCAGTAACTGAGCAGATTGTGAAATACTCAGACCGGCCCGTCTGGCACCAACAACCATGCCACGCTCAAAATTGCTTAAATCACCTTTCTTTCCCATTCAGACATTCAGTTTGGAGTTCAGGAGATTGTCTTGACCAGGACCACACCCCTAAATGCATTGAAGCAACTGCCATGTGATTGGTTGATTAGATAATTGCATTAATGAGAAATTGAACAGGTGTTCCTAATAATCCTTTAGGTGAGTGTATATCGTTGCACGTACTAGTGTTCTCTATGCTTTGAATTACTCTGAATCGCTGTTGCTACTATTAAGAAATAATAATAATGGAAATATTTCAGCATTTAAACCCTTACCTGTTATGTACTAGCTTCACCTGGAATTATTTTTAAAAAGGAACATTGTAACCTAATTTGGTATTTTTTTTATTTATAATGATCACTAACAAGGGCAGACATTTTTCATCATAAGGACACTAAATATTACCTAAAATGAATTTCTCAGACCTTTGTAGAATGTTTTGCCAGCTCAGACAGCATTTTTAGCACCTGTCTTCCATCAAGTTTGATGATATCATCTGCATTAGGGGACAACCAGCTCTCACAAAGGCCTTTGCACAAAGGGTCGCCATCTGTCTTGATTAAAGATGTTCATTAGATTCAGGATAGATGTCCATAAATTAGTCAGTGTGAAGCTTAATTATATACACCATCACCATCATTTTTATTTTTATTTATTTTTTTACAAATATGACTTGCAAAATTCTCTTCAATGCTGATATTTCATGGTGCACCGTTACAGGATTATATTGTGGGAGTTCTGATAAGCATTTTTCCTTTCTTAGTTGCATCGTATACCATCATCTCCCTAATATTTTGGTCATACAATGTCCCCCAGATTTTTGTTACAGTTTGAAGGTCTCAGTTGTTTCCGTTTATGTCATTGTCTTAAGAAAATACTGACATGCTTATCTGTAGCCCAGGGTTATGAGGAAATGGACTCAGGTGGGCTTGCTGCTTTATCCTGCAAAGGCAGATGGAAGTTGTTTTTACCCTTTAGGGAAGAAAAAAAACAACATTCTGCATAGGAACAAATTATGATATTGGTGAGACCTGTTGATAAAGAAACACACTGTAAATATGTATTTCTTGATAAAATATAATGGAAGCTCCAGACCTTTCCCTTGAAATGCAGTGGGGATTTTAATGTATGCACACACAGAAAGAACCCAATAATCAGAAAGCATACAATCCTCTATAAGCTTCTACATGCAGGCTTGCTATTCTTGCCGTTGCACTATATGGTGGGTTGTTTAATTTGCCTCCCAGCTTGTTGAATATGTCTCTTGGACTAGTGCAACATATAGGCAGCTTTTATACCATTGTAGGTGATTAGAGGTGTCGAGGATAACCTGATGTTAACATTTAATTCAGTAACATTTATTTCCAAACTGTTCGTTTGAGATGCCAACGGAGCATTGTTGCTCCAACTCTGTGGTACTGCCAAAAGAGAAAACTATGGGTAGGTAGAATGTCCAAGCCAATAAATTCCATCACCCCATGAAAACAAATAAATACATACAAACATACACTACCGGTCAAAAGTTTTAGAACACCCCCATTTTTCCAGTTTTTATTGAAATGTAAGCAGTTCAAGTCCAGGGAATAACTTGAGATGATACAAAGGTAAGTGTTACACTGCCAGAGGTTAAAAGTTTAGGTTACTAAAAACTGAAAAATGATGTACACTTCAGAGTAATATACTATATGGCAAGCCAAATTATAATTTAGAGATGTCTGTAATTCATTTAAAGATATCTTCAAATATTTAGAGATATCTCTAAATCATTTAAAGATATCTGCAAATTATTTAGATATCTTTAAAAAGCACTTTATTAAGATATCTCTAAATGATTTGAAGATATCTATAAATGATTTAAAGATATCTATAAATGATTTAAAGATATCTATAAATATTTGAAGATATCTTGAAATGCATTTAAAGATATCTCTAAATGATAATTTGGCTTGCCATAATACTGTGTTAAGCATTATTTGGCAGTGTTACACGCAGCTCATGTGCATAGCAGTTACACTGTATCCCTACAATGCGCACATAATTTGAAAGCTTATTCTCTTGGCTACCAGCACGTTTAATTCTGAAACACATGCAATTTACAGTTTTCGTGTCGCCCACCGTCATTCAGTGCCCGGTGGGGTAAACATGCAGTCTGCTCCAGAGGGTTAATCCAGTATATATTATTGTAACACAGAGAAGTTCATATCCAATTATGTAAAATCATTGTGTATTAGTACACTGTAAACAGAGTTTTCAATCTTGACATTTTGAGCTCTCTACGGGTGTATGTTGCTTCTACCAAAATGTGGATGGTCTTGTTTTAATCAGGATTTGTTTCTGTCTGGTTCCAGAATATGTCATAATTGTAAATATTTCCTGAGATTTTGTATTCCTACTCAGACCAAGTATCCCCCCACCCCCCAATTTCAGAATGCGGAGGGGGGGCATAAATGCACGGTGGGTATACAAAACAATTTTTTCACATCAGAGAATGCTTAGAATTGTTAGAAAGCTGAGAGTCTCAGCTTTCATAGGATACTGAACACTTGGCAAACAACACAACAACAGTGAAGAGTACACATGGGATTAAAGAGAAGCACATGGATTTGGTGCCCTTTTAAGGGTACCAGAGAGGTTTGTCAGCTTAATGTGTAAATTTTGTTAAACAAAATTATTCCATGATTTATTTTTAATCTCCAATTGTTTATTTGTCCTATTCTTTAATTTCAGAGTACATTGAGACATTAAACTGCATAAATTTCAATAAAAACTGGAAACATGTAGGTGTTCTAAAACTTTTGACCAATAGTGTATAGCCTAGCTATTTTTATCTAGCCTATATATTTGATTAAAATAAGAATCCCCAGTTGTTTAATGTTCTTAATACCATGTCTCGTATGGAAGTTCTGGGATGTGTCACCAGGCCGTTTGCTTCTTTCCTACCAAGCAAAACAAAAGCTTATGTGTCAGCTGTGATTGGGATCAGTAAGCATTATGGACCTAGCTCAATGTGTCTCTTCTATTCCCCATGAATGCTTGATATGTTGCTGGGAAATAAGTGATGCAGTATGACAATGATGGTTGCTGTTGATTAGTTGATTGTATCATAGATTGAATTGCATTTATTTATTTTTGTTTGCCAGGTACTAAAACTTCACAGCTGTTCTGGTAAATCAAAAAGCTGATGGGACAGTCTCTTGCAAGCTGAACATTCCCTCGATCAATACCGTGCCTGCTGTGCCTTTCAAAAGTGGTGTAATTAATGATTAAACACTGCTTTTGCTAAGTCGAGCATGTAGGTTAAGGTAAATGTATAGAACTGAACAAGGAGTGGTGCAGAGAGTGACACATTCCTACTGGGCTCCCTTTGTGTCTCTTTCTGTTACCAGATATTGATATGCTGAGGGCAACGGGTGGGAAAAATGCTGAAAGGCTTTGAAAAGCAGCATCTGCAAAAAGGACTGTCAGCTGTCTCTTTACCAACAGAAAGTAAAGCAGTTCTAGGGGAGGGCTCTAGAAGCTAAACCTCTATTCCCCTTTTCCCATTTGTTTGGACTAGTAACTGTTACTGGTTATTTCCTCAGGGGTCGTCACATAAGATTACACAGGGAGGGGAAACGCTTTGCCTCAAGACCTTACTCGGTCACAGCTGTCAAGCCTTCCCCACTCCAATAGGATTGGACATAATGAAAAGCTCACAGAGATGCACACGCTCGTATAAATGCTTTATAACCAGCTATGTGATGCCACTTGTTTTCAGAGAGAATCAGGGAGCCAAGTGAGCACAGAGGAGATGCAGATCAGGGTGTTAAATTAAGTATACTGTGGTGATATGGAAAAATGGAAAATGGAAAAATGACTACATCTTTGGGGGCAAATGTAGTTTTGCCCAATAATGTGGAAAATATAATATCTAAAGGATATACATATAATCCCATGATTAATTTTTGAGATGATGAAAAGATATATGTGGGGTTGTTCCTGACTGACTTTGTTGCATGCATAGCCTATACAGAGTGCTGCAAGTGTATTGTATCGTAACTACTGATTTGACACACAGTCAGATATGGACCAATCAGATGTTGTGAAATAGATCTCTCCTGTCAGATGGTTTGTTGGTGTCAATCATTGATGCTCATGTCATTTTGTCATTATTGTGTATCAGGGGTGACAACATGGTAGTTCTTGAGGTGGTTGGTGCCTCACCCTAAAATCCATTCCTAAATATATTCTCCACCATATGTTTTTCGGAAAAGAATCACCCAGTGTCTAGGGAACAAATTGAAATGAGAATGCTCCCTTATCGAATCAATTTGCATCAGCCCGTGCACCATGAATTGGCCACACTTCTCTTTCAGTTATTAAAAAACAGGACAAAATATCCAATCTCAGTCAAGATTATATAGTGTATTCCAGCCAATCACTGCAACAATAACAATAATTGGAATCACTCCAGGAAGTCCAGTGGTTTTTTATCTAACCTTCTGCAGAGATGTAGCCTACAGGTTGGGCCTATAATTACAGACAAAACAAACTCAAGTTTATAGTATGAAAAACTGAATTACTATTTCAAATATGCAGGTAGCTGTGTACATTTTAGATCTGAATTTTATATTTTTGGGGTTAACAAATGAATCAAAATGAAAAAAATTATTTATATTTGTTTTAGGGGATATACACCGATCAGCCATAACATTATGACCACTGACAGGTGAAGTGAATAACACTGATAATCTCGTTATCATGGCACCTGTCAGTGGTTGGGATATATTAGGCAGCAAGTGAACATTTTGTCCTCAAAGTTGATGTGTTAGAAGCATGAAAAATGGGCAAGCGTAAGGATCTGAGCAACTTTGACAAGGGCCAAATTGTGATGGCTAGACGACTGGTCAGAGCATCTCCAAAACTGCAGCTCTTGTGGGGTGTTCCCGGTCTGCAGTGGTCAGTACCTATCAAAAGTGGTCCAAGGAAGGAAAAGCGGTGAACCGGCGACAGCGTCATGGGCGGCCAAGGCTCATTGATGCACGTGGGGAGCGAAGGCTGGCCCGTGTGGTCTGATCCAACAGACGAGCTACTGTAGCTCAAATTGCTGAAAAAGTGAATGCTGGTTCTGATAGAAAGGTGTCAGAGCACACAGTGCATCACAGTTTGTTGCGTATGGGGCTGCGTAGCCGCAGACCAGTCAGGGTGCCCATGCTGACCCCTGTCCACTGCCGAAAGTGCCTACAATGGGCACGTGAGCATCAGAACTGGACCACGGAGCAATGGAAGAAGGTGGCCTGGTCTGATGAATCACGAGTTCAAGGTGTTGACTTGGCCTCCAAATTCCCCAGATCTCAATCCAATCGAGCATCTGTGGGATGTGCTGGACAAACAAGTCCGATCCATGGAGGCCCCACCTCGCAACTTACAGGACTTAAAGGATCTGCTGCTAACGTCTTGGTGTCAGATACCACAGCACACCTTCAGAGGTCTAGTGGAGTCCATGCCTCGATGGGTCAGGGCTGTTTTGGCGGCAAAGGGGGGACCTACACAATATTAGGCAGGTGGTCATAATGTTATGGCTGATTGGTGTACATTTTACATAGGATATGTGCTTATAAAAGGCTATGTATTAAATATAAAATAGCATACATATTCAACATTTCTTAAAGTATTAAAAAACAAAATGTCACAATAGAGTGATACTATTTTAAGACACATGGTTGCTTGATAAAAGTATTTTAAAATAATGTATGTAGCCCAGAATGCTTTGAACGTGAATTTAGAACAGAGAGTTGGGCTTGCTTGCCATTATTTCAAAACTGCTTCATATTCTACTCCAAATTAAATCCAAAGGACAGGCTTTGTAATGTCCTTTCTAATTTAATACATTTTAATCTTGCTCTTGGAATTATATTTTCATGAAGTGGATGGGATGGGTTTTATTCTAATCATTTTGGTAGGGTGAAGATAATTGACATTATTCACAGTTTATTTTGTATTATTATAGTGATAGATAAACTAGGTGGCCCCCAGACCCCAGCCTGTATTTAAGTGCCATTGGCAGTCCATTTTTACTTTTCATATATTATATTATATATTATATATTATAGCTTAAATATTTTCCTTTAAAAGACAATTCATATTAAATTCAAACCATACACTGTAAAAAATGAGTATGGGGCTTAGTAAATATGAATTGAAAAATCTTATGAAATGTACTTATTATATTCAAAATTATTTATTTTGGTGAAAACCTATTTAAATTTAAATCAAAATATGAAGACTAAATCCAACACAATTCAGTTGCTGCAATTAATTTTTTTTTTTAGAGCTATTCCAAAGATAAAACATGTGGGGTGAATCACACTTAACTGTAATGAGTATGACTACATTTCCAGCATTTCCTGTGAGCTACTAGACTAATTTTGATAAATGCCTGCAACAGACATGATTAAGTGTGTATCTTATGTGTTAGCTTTATTAGCACTACTAAAATTCATAATTTAGCTATAACATTAGTTAACCATTCTTGCTAGCTACACTATTAGTTTGAATGGTCATATTTAGGAAAGTTAACGTCAATCTGACGTTTTCCGTCAGGTTTAGTTTGAGCGTTGAATAAGGAAACGACTGACACAATCTGCAGGGACTTTCTCTCTGATTGTCTGACAGACAGTGACTGGAATACGTGCACTTACATTGTTGTTGTTGTTCACCTGGAGCATGTGATACTTTTGAAGCACATTGAATGCTCGTCAGCATGTTAAGCCCTTTTAAAATGGAAATCCTCATGAATGCTTGGTTTAATAGTTTCTTTTTAATTTTCATGAACAGAGTTAAAAAAGCGTAGTTTTGCAAATGTTCTAATTTGGGATTTCAAGTGAAATAAGGTTACTTAAAGTATTGTAACGCCATCTGGATGGAAGATGGCGCTGTGCTGAGGAGGGGGGCAACTCTATAATTTCCATAGAAGGACAGAGGCGTGCTGGGAACAGCCCCCCCTAACCCCCTTAGGACATTGACTGTGGTTGACAGGTCTGGGGGGAAGTTGGGTTACCTGTAAATAGTTATGTACCTGTGTGAGTTGTCCTGTGAGTCCAGCAGTGAGACCCCTCCTGTGTGCACCATTGTTTGTCCACCCTGGTCTTGTCTGAAGGAGTCCGGCATGGTGCCCCTGAATTTCCCCTCTGTCTTTGCCTCTCTAAGTGTCAGTTCATGTCGTTCCTTTTAGAGCATGTGATCCAACACGTCAAATAAAAAGCAGTTACTCTCAGTACAAGAGTGTTTAGTACTTTGAATACCTGCTACAGTATTATGTTATAGTCTATTACCGAGTAACAACAATTTTTTTGTACTAAGGCTTTAGAGGCTGTGTCTCGAAACACTAAAAAATAATGTGAAATCTACTCAATTTGTGAAAACAAGTTACAAGCATTTTAATAAGTATGTTGTCCTTTTTTTATTTTTGAATGCTTCCTGTGAGCTACTAGACTAATTTTGATAAATGCCTGCAACAGACATGATTAAGTGTGTATCTTATGTGTTAGTTTAGATAGTTTAGATATTATTATTATTATTTCAATAATTAAGTCAATTTCAAATATTTTCACCAATGGAGTGGTGTTCATCATCTGACTTATTGTGTAGTCTTCAATATATTTATGGGTTGTCTATAATCTGGGTGCATCTGAGTTTATTTAAGAGGATCTACTAAAAAAAAAAGTAAAATATACACAATACAAATGCTTGTAAATTGTTGCCACAAATGATTTCACATATCATTTTTACAGTGTACATTTTACCTAATAATTCCAACTGTAGGAGAATGTTACTGTATTTTAAAATTGACGGATTACTGTAGTTCATTTTTTCTTCATCTACATATCAATGTGTTCATCATACGCCATGACATTTATAGTCCAATGTTTTTCCTGTAGTCCCAGGATTACAGATTACATGTTTTTCCTTTATTAAAAAATGCTATATTCTGCTGGTCTATAACGAGTCTATTTGTGTTGTTAATGTAAAGTTTTGTGTACAACACATCGAGGTGAATCACATATGCCTCACAGAGCTGTTTAAATAGCCTTAATTTAAAAGGGACACAGCATAAAAATCTGCATCACCACCTAAGTGTGCTATTTTAAACTGTTACCTGCTTTGAATTTAAATTTGTTTGAAAAAAACTAAAACAAAAATGTTTTGTGCACATCTGTTTTCTGCACAGGCCTAATTATTTGTAAGCCTTAAGTGGGAAAAAAAAAAACAGCTGCCTTTTACATGACAATGAGACTGAAATCCCACAAGTCTGATGCTTGTGGTGAAGACCAATTTCTTGGGAATTATGAAGTCAAGAGCATGCATGTAGCAAGTGTTTTTTGCTCAAGGTGTTGCAGCAGGTATTCTGTAAAACATTAAGTACATCACTGTTATCCCTTAGTTTTAGTTTTGAGACCCTTATACTATTCCTGTAGACATGATAAATGAGTAAAAACCATAGAAACAATGTTGTTGTTCAGTGATACCTCTTGAACATTCAAAGGACCCGACAGCTTCTAAATCTTGCTGCTGGCCCTGGAAACCTCATTTTACAGGAATGAGTTCTCACAATATCAATCATCTTTTCCTTCTCCCTTTATCATGTGACTAATGACTCTATACTTATTGACGTTTTAATGAATGTGTAATTTCTTCTTGCAAATAAAACTGAAGAAACACAGTTTTGAGTTTCAAGGTATCCTTCTTTATATAAACCAGCTTAACATAGAGATTAATTGCTTTGAAAAACAACATTAATCTAAACCGCTAACCTTTTTGAAAAAGCAGAGCTGAGCAATTGTTTCTGCAAGCTTATTTCCACTAAAACCTACTGCTAGAAAGCACAGGTAATAGAGTTTTTCAACACTGAAGTATATAAAATAATATGACCGGAGGCCAGTGGTTCTAATGTATTCTTTGCCAGAGAATGTTAATTGAGCGATCTTGAACACTGAAAACTTGTAATGAGGGCCATTGAATGAATGAACTACCTTCTCATTTTTGTAAAGAGGCCACAATATTACTGCATTTTGTGAAAGCTTTGTGTCAAAGATACATAAAATGAACACAGTCAGAAATATGTTTTCAGTTATTACACAAAGCTGAAACAGGCTATTTCAAACAGAAGGTTCTTACAATATGTCTTAAAAGCCTTTTCATGTTTCTTGAATTAGTATGGAATGCAAAGCTGGATTTTGATCTTATTAAGCACGTACATGCTAGAGGAAGCTGTAAAGCAGACCTTGCTTTTAGAACTATGATTATATATCCTGTTTGTTTATTTATGCCTGGTGTATTGTACTAAGTGCTCTAAACTCCAGCCCAGAAAATATTTATTTATTATTTTAGTTATTTAATTATGTATTTACATTATTGGTTACTTTGTTCTGTCTTTTACCAAGGTCAAGCTTTGAAACACATACATTCATGCTCTTGCAGTATATTGGCATACAGAGTTGAACCATGTTTTAATTAGAATGGTTTGCTCTTTGTTTGATCAAAAGGAACTTAATGCTAGTTGTAACGACTGCAGGCAATTCACATTATCCATTGCTCGCCAGATTGAGTCGTTGCTGAAATGTCATGGATTAGGAGAGACCTATTTAAAAAAAAAGCTGGTGTTTCAATTATGCTGAAATTTCAACAATTAAATTGGTTTGGTAGGAAAGTTTACCTTTGCTGAAATCTATAACATATATATATATATATATATATATATATTTCCAACTGCAACTGAACTCTTCCATTCTAAACTGTCCATATGGGTGCCACTGTGCTAATAAAGTATAGTACTTAAAGAATGCTGCATAACACAAATGACTCATTTAAATGTAGAGTGAACTCCTGCCAGATCCCATAGAGCAGTTGTAAAACATGAGAATGGACTCAAATGTAGGTCACATTGCTCTAATGAGAAGAAAACAAACAGAAAAAAGTTTTGCCAAAGGCCTGAGATTAGAGGTGTAGAATATGAAATCAAGACTTACATTTAGACTTAGCCATTGTTATGTATACTGAACAATACTATATATATATATATATATATATATATATATATATATATATATAATGTGATTCATTATACTTCTGCTTCAATGCAAAAACGTTTTCTCTCCAATAATGAATGACCTTGTTGAAAGGCATTACAAGGGAAATAGTAATGTCCTTCCCTACAAGAAAATGTGATGATGTTACACTCACATTCAGCAGGTTCAGAGATGCAGGAATGTAAAACTCTCTTCTCCTAATTGTTTTGCCTGTTTGGGTGATCTAAACTGAAGATTGAAGGACAACATTAATCTGCTGTGAAATCTGCTTGCCTAGCAGAGACATATTTCCCTTAATTGAGTGGTATTGCAAGAATTGAACCATTGATCTTCAGAAGCATCCTACATGCAGATGGAACGCCTACATTTTGGCATTACAAGCTGAATTATACCAGGTGATGTTTGTGTTTTATAATTTGTCCTGACGTTTATAGAAAGCAGACAAGGCATAACTGGTCTTTTCCAACACCTTCATTTAATCCTCTAACAGAAATATCAAGATGTAGCATACTGCCTTTGCAATATATTCCATTATTTTCTCTTGAGATCTTGCCACTTAATTTAACCTCCCTTCTATAACGTGCAGCTCTTGCTAACTCGCATCCTTAATGTAAAGAATGCTTCACTGCTATGTTAAAACCAAAGGGGAAAAGCAAAATATAGATATCTATGTAGTTGCAGAACTGTATTGGCACAAGAACACTCAACTGTACTATTCACTACTACTTACTAGCATGAAACTGTGGTGAAAACTTTAAAGTAAATATAACTCATATTTAATTATAATGAAATAGAACATTTGTACCCAAACTTTACTGTGTCATGGTAACTTCTTCTATGCCTGCCCTTCCGTTTAGCACATCTAGGATTTAACTGTATTGTATCCTCACTAATGAGCTAATTGTACTAGGATGTATGCTTATTGTATTTTGTATTGATTGTATTATTGAACTTTTGTATTGCTTTAAAATGTTTATTGTGTAAACAGTTGCACTGGATAAGGTGTCAGCTAATAAATAAATAAATAAATAAATATTAATATACGATTACAGGGTGTGAGTACGTTAGCCTTTGATTGCACAAATATGCATCTTGAAACAAAAGTCCTGATGTGTTTTTTTGTGTTAAGGGTTCCACATATTGGTAATTCCCCAGGAATTAATCAGACGGTAATTGGATATCAACAGCTAATAATGAACAGCACCTTTAGGGCTATCTTTCTCTGAACCTCTCAAGAATGGAGAAAAAATACTGTGAAAACCCTGAAACAAGCCATAAATTAAATGTAATGTTATGGTTATGGCTAGATTTGGTGTGAAATAGTTCTTGTTTGGTGGAACTAGTGTTTGTATATGTGAAAGGTGATGAGCAGAGTTAAAATTGAAGATTAATTGCAATTAATAGCAGTAATTAATGTTGATATGTTTGTATTGATTAAAATCACCAGGTGCCTTTATTTTGCTTTTACCATTTTGTTAGTGGTGTTCTTTTAGCTCTATTACATAGTGCCGTTTTCACAGTGATTGAATTATTTAGAGGTAATAGAAACTGCTCTCTACTGATTTAGAGAATATTTTCTTGGACTAATTTCACTTGCAGCCTTCAGACTAGTGAAACGCCATGGTCTGTTTCCCCACATTTTATCAGGATAAGCAGCAGGACTAAAATCTCAGTAAACCTTTGAATAATATTTGGAATTCAAGGCATTGCATATATATTCAAACTTTATCAGGATTTTGCTGGATTAGGTTCTTGCCAACTCGCCAATGCTTTGTGGCAGAAATCCCTAAAAGTGTGAAAAGAAGCCAGAGGCCGAGAGTTCCTAATGTGAAACCTCAACATTATTGGCTTTCATTTTCCTCAAAGATGATTCATTGAAGAACAAAGAATGTGTTGCTCTCATTATTACCATTGTTTCACACATACCTTCTACTAACCCTGAGGTTATAACTTAAGTTCTGCTTCTGTACTAAAACTTGTATGACTTTTTGTCAAGAAGCATTTTGATCTACCTCTAATGAGGGAACAGCAAAGTGAGAGTTATTGCCAAAAGAAGTAATGGAAAGGGAAGTATTCAACTAATAAAAGGTATATTATTCCTTGTGACTGGTCTCCTGAAAAACCCCTTGTTGCTTGTTGCTTTAATTCATTGTATGTGGTATGGTTTAAGTGCTGCAAAAGGCTAGTGTAAAACTTTAATATCAATTGGAAGTATGTCCATGAAGGTTCATGTTCATTGTGGAAATGTAGAAGATTTGATGTATGGCTGTTAGCTTTTCGTTATATTTTCATTAATCTGTACTCTTTAGCACTAGTTATTTTTGTTTGTTGCTTTCCCCCCCACTAACCTGATTTTATGTATTTTCCAATAACTTACTATGGTTTCTCATGCTTATATTTTTTAATGGTTAACAGTGGAATTGTATTTGATCATTAATCTTTTTAATTTGAATTACAGCAATCATGTAAATGTTAAAAACATACATAAAAAAAAAAAAAGTATTTAAAGTGGCAATCTAGGGCAAGTGTAGCTGACTAATTGAAATTTGACCCTTCCATTGTGCTTATGTGTGTGACTGAAATTTACTTCCCAGAATTGTTCAGTGTGAATGGGCAATCTATATTTGAGATGGACATGCAGCATTAATCTGCAATGGAACCTGCTCGCCTGGCAAGGATATACTACTTTTCATTGATATGTTTTACTGAAATTCAGTCATAAATCTTACGAAGCACCCTGCTTGCAGATTTGATGTCTGAGATCACAATGTAGTATTTATAGTACAGTATTTGTTTTACATGTTACACTATCATTATCATCATATATATTTATTTAATATAATTTCAAAACACTTTGTTCTAAAGACAAAACCTTAAAGTTAATGTTTAAAGAAAGCTATATTCTTTATTTTTTATATATTTTTAGTTTTAATATTTAAGCTGATGACAAAATTGTATGCAACTTTGTTAAATGGTTCTCGTATAATAATTATGATGCTCAGACACTGCTTTTAGTATGCTCCCATTATTTTTTTGTAGTGATCCATGCAGAGCTCAGACAGGAATAGTGTGCTTAAATTTGAATACTGCTTAAGGTACAGTCAACTCCAAACACAGAAATAAGCTGTATTGTAATTTTCCAACATGTGGAATATATTGGACTTGGAGTTAATGATTCCAAGGTATCAACCAAAATGACACATTGCTCAAATTAGAAATGTATTTATTTGAAATTACTGTAAGTGTCACAATTATTGGCACCCCTGTGTTTAGTACTTTGTGGTTCTAAGGATAATGAAACTGAGCCTCTTTCCATATTTGTTTGAGATTGGAGAACACATTGGAAGGGATCTTAGACTATGCCTCCATACAGAATCATTCATCACAGATCCTTGATAGCCTCCAGTCTGTGCTTATGGACTTCCCTCTTTGATTTAATCCACAGGTTTTCAATGGGATTCAAGATGCACTTGTGTCCTCTACCAGGCGGGTCAACCACTGTTCCACTGGTTTTGAACTTCTTAATGATTTCTCTAATAGTGGTAAGTGGTATATTTAGTATTCAAGTAATAATTATTTTGTACTTTGGCTGATTTTTTTATGAAGGTCAACAACCATTTGTCTCTTTTCATATGTGAGTTCGTTACATTTCCCCTTTGGTGGCAAATTTATTTTACATGAGTGTGTCCTAATTTTTATACCCCAGTGAAACAGGAAGCTATAGAAGGCAGCAATACAGTTCCTTAATTAAAAAAAGTAGAATGTTAATGGCGATTTAATTTAGTTTGAATTTATTTATAAGACTCTTTTTATGGGTGACAATCATTTTGACACCTATCTCATTGAGGAAAAGTATATGACTTGTTAAAAATTTACATTTTCTCTGAGTAATTGTATACTATAAAATAATATAGTTTTCCTATATTATTGAGTATAACATAGTTTATTACCTGTGTTGTTTATTTTATCCAGCCTTTTTTGCTGATCTGTATCAATGTTGCCAATCATTTAGGAGTGTTTGTCTATGATTTCTTGTTTTATATGTTCATACATTGCCCATTTAGCACAGTGTTACAGAAAAAAAAGAAATATGGAAATAATTCCACAACCTGTATCATTAACTTTGTTGGAATCAATTCATTAGCCTTATGTTATTGGAGAGACTTTCCTGCTCACAATAATTATAGTTGTAATGCCATATGCCAGTCCGGTGTTGCTAAAAACTCAGGACACGGACTCCAGGTGTATGGTTCAGTAGATAAAATGCTCATTATCTTAGAAAATTACCATTAGCCATCTTATTCGCAAGATGAGGCAGTATCTTACTGGTTTGACTGACAGATACACAAAGATAATTGAAACTGACTGGACTTCAAAAATTGCCTGGGTGTCAAACAGAAGTGAAAATTGAAACATATTTGAAAACATCCCTATGCTAATATCCTGAATTTTGATGATGGTAATGCCAGGAGAGCAGATTTTATTTTAATATTGACAGAACTGCCAAATACAAACATTTTAAAGCTTCTTATAAATATTGAATCATTTGTAATTCCAATTGGAATGCAATAAAATGCAATCAAGTGCCAGTTATTTTATTTTTGTAAAATGCTGCTAGCTTTAATTTATGGGATTAGACAGAATTTCACCTTTGACCTAAACCCCTCAAATTAAATCAAGTGAAATAGATATCTACACATATAGCATTGGGCACTGTCTACAGTTTGAATATAAAGTAATAATGTATATAAGTCATGTTGATTTACTGAGATTTACAATGATAAATTGATACAACCGGTGAAAATCTTAATAACATTCCTCCTTTTTCGTAAAGCAATTCACAATAGTGGTTTCTCATTGCTAAGGTTTGTACATCCACCATTAATGATTGAAAGTTGGTACATTTTTTTTCAAATACCTGCTGGTAAAGCAAAGAGCTGGTGAAAAATATCTACAACGTGATGTGTGTCTGAAGTCCTCTTTCATCTAGTTTTTCTAGCTAAATTCAGAACAAACGGTTGTATTGATTGACTCAGAATGCAGTACTGTACTTTTCAGCTGAGATTCCTTTTCCTTTCAAATAGATATGCATTTCCCTCACCAAATATACCTTTGTAACATCTAGTGGGGGGGTTTTGATGACATTGTCCTCCTGGCCAGGTCCTTGTTCTCTCAATCGTGTGAGTCTAGGCCAAAATAAACTCCTTCTACTACATACAGTGAGGGAAAAAAGTATTTGATCCCCTGCTGATTTTGTACGTTTGCCCAATGACAAAGAAATGATCAGTCTATAATTTTAATGGTAGGTGTATTTTAACAGTGAGAGACAGAATAACAACTAAAAAATCCAGAAAAACGTGTTTCAAAAAAGTTATAAATTGATTTGCATGTTAATGAGGGAAATAAGTATTTGATCCCCTATCAATCAGCAAGATTTCTGGCTCCAAGGTGTCTTTTATACAGGTAACAAGCTGAGATTAGGAGCACTCTTTTAAAAGGAGTGCTCCTAATCTCAGCTTGTTACCTGTATAAAAGACACCCGTCCACAGAAGCAATCAATCAATCAGATTCCAAACTCTCCACCATGACCAAGACCAAAGAGCTGTCCAAGGATGTCAGGGACAAGATTGTAGACCTACACCAGGCTGGAATGGGCTATAATACCATCACCAAGCAGCTTGTTGAGAAGGTGAGAACAGTTGGTGCGATTATTCGCAAATGGAAGAAACACAAAATAACTGTCAGTCTCCCTCGCTCTGGGGCTCCATGCAAGATCTCACCTCGTGGAGTTTCAATGATCATGAGAACGGTGAGGAATCAGCCCAGAACTACACAGGAGGATCTTGTTAATGATCTCAAGGCAGCTGGGACCATAGCCACCAAGAAAACAATTGGTAACACACTACGCTGTGAAGGACTGAAATACTTCAGCGCCCGCAAGGTCCCCCTGCTCAAGAAAGCACATGTACAGGCCCGTCTGAAGTTTGCCAATGAACATCTGAATGATTCAGAGGAGAACTGGGTGAAAGTGTTGTGGTCAGATGAGACCAAAATCGAGCTCTTTGGCATCAACTCAACTCGCCGTGTTTGGAGGAGGAGGAATGACCCCAAGAACACCATCCCCACTGTCAAACATGGAGGTGGAAACATTATGCTTTGGGGGTGTTTTTCTGCTAAGGGGACAGGACAACTGCACCGCATCAAAGGGACGATGGACGGGGCCATGTACCGTCAAATCTTGGGTGAGAACCTCCTTCCCTCAGCCATGGCATTGAAAATGGGTCGTGGATGGGTATTCCAGCATGACAATGACCCAAAACACACAGCCAAGGCAACAAAGGAGTGGCTCAAGAAGAAGCACATTAAGGTCCTGGAGTGGCCTAGCCAGTCTCCAGACCTTAATCCCATAGAAAATCTGTGGAGGGAGCTGAAGGTTCAAGTTGCCAAACATCAGCCTCAAAACCTTAATGACTTGGAGAGGATCTGCAAAGAGGAGTGGGACAAAATCCCTCCTGAGATGTGTGCAAACCTGGTGGCCAACTACAAGAAACGTCTGACTTCTGTGATTGCCAACAAGGATTTTGCCACCAAGTACTAAGTCGAAAGGGTCAAATACTTATTTCACTCATTAACATGCAAATCAATGTATAACTTTTTTGAAATGCGTTTTTCTGGATTTTTTTGTTGTTATTCTGTCTCTCACTGTTAAAATACACCTACCATTAAAATGATAGACTGATAATTTCTTTGTCAGTGGGCAAACGTACAAAATCAGCAGGGGATCAAATACTTTTCTCCCTCACTGTACGTCTGTTGTGGTCGTCTGAACTCCTGAATGGTTTTAAATTTCAGCCATTATCTCTAATGTATATGAGCTTGTATCCCTTTTTAGTTCTGGGTCATTACCATAAATAAATAAATAAATAAATAGAAACAATTTATGTAATATTATATGTCCCTCTCGAAACTGTTGCTGTGATTGTTCAGTGTTACTTTAAGGCAACCTAAGTGATCCTATCTTTCTTCCAGGTTTTCAGTATTCTTATAAACAAGCATAGCTGTACATGAAGGCTTTGACAACATATCCATTGAATTGATAACAGCTAAATGTCTAAGATAAAGAAAATGTTCCAAGGAGATATATATGGAGAGGCTGGAGAAGATACTGTCTTGCCCACACATTAAAAAATAGTTATTTATCTCGGTTAGATTCCCCATGGTTACTTACCTGGCAGGAGGAAATGTCCATTGGAATAACCATCATGCTAAACAACAGCATCAACAGAAAAAATGCTTATGGCTATATAACATACACACGCATTGTAAAGTGTATTCTGTGCAGAAAGGAAATCATATTCTTGCTGATGTCATGGTAACCTCAAATTATTATTATTGTCATAATCAGTTAACATACTGACTTATCTTACTAAGAATCGGTTGACTTTAAGAATAAGTAAATGCATGAAATTAGATTCCACTGAAATACAATACAAATACAAGTGAAGGATAAGTTAATTATTTAGTTAATCAATCTTTCATTTATTCCCATTTCCCCCATTTGATTTCTGGTACATCTGGTACATAAACATCAAATGTCTTGCTATATTTATACAACAATAGCTTAAAAAAAAACTGGTCAAGGGTTGCAGGCCACATTGGATAATAAATTAAAGTGATGTTATCAAAAAAATGAAACCAATTACCGGCCATTACTCACTGCCACATACCAGTCAAAGAGGAACGGCTGTGGAACTGCAGCAGGATGTCTCTTTATATCATAGAAAAAATACAATTTGTGTGATTAGACTAATTAATCTCAGATATGCAGTTTATCACATTTATTACTGAGTAATTTATACTCTGTGAATTCAATGTTATCCCTGCTTTAAAGAAATTGAACTAAACTGAATTACTTTTAAATATTTTATTCTGAAAGCAGGCTTTCCCTTGGAGGCATTCTGGGTGATACTCATCCCAATACAAATAATTTAAAGCATCTAAGCATTACAGTTGGGGGGTGGGGGGTGGGGGGTGGCATCTGCATTATATTCCATGTTCTTTCTAAAAAAACATCACTCATTTATTGAGTTGCTGAGGTCAAAAAATGAAATACTTTACAATATAATCATACTACTTGGGTTTGGGCCATAGCCAACTCTTGCATTGCATCATCTTGTAATTTTGTGTAAAACAGACTATACCAAGTTGCATAGTTGCATAGTGTGTGCGTAGGTCAGAAGAAGCCGCAATCACTACCACTACATCTCCCAGAGGCCTCGGGGGGATCTGAGAACCTGAGGTGCAGGACTCCCCTGATTGGCCAGCACCTGTATAAAAGCAGGAAGCTGACACACCTTGGTAGTTGGAGAGGCAGGGAGGAGAATCGGGGACTGGAGTGTGTTGTTTGCGTGAGCTACTGAAAGAAGGGTTGACTACGACTTATAACAGACTGGCTTTTATGCTGTATTTTCTTGTTCGTGGTTTTATTCGTTATGGTGTAGATAGGTACCTGTTTAATATTGTTTAGTTGGGCTTTGTTTGCTGTGCTTTTTGTTTGAGCACGGTGCACTGAATAAAAATAAAAATAAACCTCACTTTGCACTGTAACCCAGTCCCCGCCTAAAATTGGGTTCAACCCACCAGGTGCCACTATATATACACCAGTGGTGGACATATATAGATTTAATTAATGGTGTGGATATATCAAATAAGCAGAAGATATTGTGACTCTTTGGGAAAAGATCCTGTACAGAAAAGCCAAAGGATAATTTAATGAGAATTAGACTCAAAGGTATGGTTTGTAATGTCATGTACATTGCTTTGGAGACCGGAGTGGAGCTGCAGCCCAGAGCACTGGAACAGCAGGTTTTTGCCCGCAGCTGGAGCAAGGAAAATGTTGCCTGTTGCACCTGCCAACTTTTCAATATTGTCAAGATAACCAAGACTTACGAACTGCACAAAACTTTGTCTCTCAGTCTTGCAGAGTTCTACTTTGCCAAACAAAATCATGCTTATAGGCTGTTCCCATTTTGCAATTCTAATTCTAAAAGTCTCTAAAGTCAAATTATCCTCATCTAACTTTATTTCCAAATTCTACTTCCATTTGTAATTTTCATTTTTATCTGCCATAGGGCTTTATTTGCACATCGTTTGCTTTTCTCCCTAGGCATCTGCTCTGACCTAAGAGTTCAGCAATTTTGTTATTAATTTACTGACCACTACCTGTAGCATACAGTATGTGTGTATTTTTATAATAGGTTGTATATGTTTTAAATCCTGTCAATCTTTGTCAGGTCTCATAACAAAGTAAGCCTTCTTAATTTTGTTTTGTTTTTAGGGATTAAAGTCTCACACATGAATTGTGCATTTCAATTCTCCGAGTGTCTACACTTTTGAACCAGAGCAGACAGAAAACTGTGAAATGTGCAGTCCTCAGCATCATTGTTTATTGTTGCCTTAAGATATCTGGGTATGAAATTGAATGGTGCCTGCATCGCCTCTCAGTCCGTTTTTTCCAGATGTCTAGTATCGCTGAATGGTTTGAATGAATGTTTTCTCATGCCACGGTATTTCCTGTCAAAATGATCTTCACCGTTTTCTTAGAATTCATGTCTAGGCTCTGTGGTTTCCAGCTGTTACAAAGACCTACAAAATTTTATCCAGCACTGGAATTTTAGCACCATCAGCTTGAGTTATATCTCTTTATTCTGCTGTAACTGTGACGCTGTTCCTGTTCTGTCACAGTAAAGTGATTAAGGTGGAAAAAATGTCATTGTTTTCCCTTTGTAAAACACCTGTTTTCTTCACTTTGGTCATGCTAACATCAATAAAAGAAAAAAAAAACACTGGCCAATCAATTAATCGGTTGGAACTAGATTTATTCTTGAAATGAAAGAATGTTTAATGTTTTCAGACCATTAGAGATATATATTATGTCAAATGAAACATTCACATCAATACATAAGGATCAATGCGAATCCTTTTTATTGTTCTGTAAACATTACACACAATATACGAGCAGGATAATGAGTCTCTTTGATCCGCACATTTTGAAATATCCATAACCCTTAATAGATAAGTTTAATTACCATTCACAGTGGCATCAGATCTATGCAAGGTATGAAGGATAGTACAACCACATCACAAAAGGCCATAGCCCCTATTCAGAACTCATTAAATCTCATTTTCATTTTTTCCCCGTCACTGTAAGAAGTCTTGCAGGGTAAGAGATTGAGTTCTCTGGCTTGCTTGGCGAGACAGTTTCTCACAGGCTGAAGGCACTACTGCACTCCTGAGATATTTCTGTTTTCAGTATTTTATCAGGAAATCACCCTGTGAGTGGCTGCATCTTGCACACCATAATGAATCAATGTGAAAATGCATTATCCACAGTCCTGAAAAAAAAAACGCAGGGTTAATAACGGAAGGCATGGGATGAATGCTTAGGGAGCAAACTCAAGGCAATACATCAGAAGAGGTAGCCCATTAAAAGGCTTTTCTCATCTGTTTCCTCTACCATGGCAGTGCTATATAAGGAAACAGCTATTCATAACCCACTTCCCACCCCCTCCTTAAAGGCACAGCCTGCACATTTTTACTTTCCTTATTTTCATTAACTCCAGAAGCAAATGTTTGTTTATATTTGTATATATAATGCATCTTGGATTTCATTCTGGTATGACAATACAGTTTGTGGAATCCATGTATAGGAAGAAATATCTCTGAAATAGCTGTTTTATATATGCATACAGAGGCTTGATAAATAGACATTGTTTCTTCAGTGTTATCTAGTCTCAGTGACTGCCAGCCGCTTGGATGTTACCAGTCTAAAGTCCCATTTGCCAGCATAGCAACTACATTGGTTTGGAAGATTACTTGAATTCTCTCAATGGGTGGATAAAAGGGCATTTGTCTAAAGCATTGCTAGAGATACACTCACCTAAAGGATTATTAGGAACACCATACTAATACTGTGTTTGACCCCCTTTCGCCTTCAGAATTGCCTTAATTCTACGTGGCATTGATTCAACAAGGTGCTGAAA
The DNA here is from genome assembly GCF_036373705.1 of Amia ocellicauda. Lineage (NCBI taxonomy): Eukaryota > Metazoa > Chordata > Actinopteri > Amiiformes > Amiidae > Amia > Amia ocellicauda. The sequence goes on from NC_089859.1 coordinate 11,556,837, forward strand.
GCATTCTTTAGAAATGTTGGCCCATATTGATAGGATAGCATCTTGCAGTTGATGGAGATTTGTGGGATGCACATCCAGGGCATGAAGCTCCCGTTCCACCACATCCCAAAGATGCTCTATTGGGTTGAGATCTGGTGACTGTGGGGGCCAGTTTAGTACAGTGAACTCATTGTCATGTTCAAGAAACCAATTTGAAATGATTCGACCTTTGTGACATGGTGCATTATCCTGCTGGAAGTAGCCATCAGAGGATGGGTACATGGTGGTCATAAAGGGATGGACATGGTCAGAAACAATGCTCAGGTAGGCCATGGCATTTAAACGATGCCCAATTGGCACTAAGGGGCCTAAAGTGTGCCAAGAAAACATCCCCCACACCATTACACCACCACCACCAGCCTGCACAGTGGTAACAAGGCATGATGGATCCATGTTCTCATTCTGTTTACGCCAAATTCTGACTCTACCATCTGAATGTCTCAACAGAAATCGAGACTCATCAGACCAGGCAACATTTTTCCAGTCTTCAACTGTCCAATTTTGGTGAGCTTGTGCAAATTGTAGCCTCTTTTTCCTATTTGTAGTGGAGATGAGTGGTACCTGGTGGGGTCTTCTGCTGTTGTAGCCCATCCACCTCAAGGTTGTACGTGTTGTGGCTTCACAAATGCTTTGCTGCATACCTCGGTTGTAACGAGTGCTTATTTCAGTCAAAGTTGCTCTTCTATCAGCTTGAATCAGTCGGCCCATTCTCCTCTGACCTCTAGCATCAACAAGGCATTTTCGCCCACAGGACTGCCGCATACTGGATGTTTTTCCCTTTTCACACCATTCTTTGTAAACCCTAGAAATGGTTGTGCGTGAAAATCCCAGTAACTGAGCAGATTGTGAAATACTCAGACCAGCCCGTCTGGCACCAACAACCATGCCACGCTCAAAATTACCAAAATCACCTTTCTTTCCCATTCAGACATTCAGTTTGGAGTTCAGGAGATTGTCTTGACCAGGACCACACCCCTAAATGCATTGAAGCAACTGCCATGTGATTGGTTGGTTAGATGATTGCATTAATGAGAAATTGAACAGGTGTTCCTAATAATCCTTTAGGTGTGTGTATATACGTGAGCGTTTTTCCATTCCAGGGTGATGAACAATATTGTGCATACTCTTTGTGTCTGTCAGGTCATATACACGTTTTATTCACAGTCAGTAATCGCAAGATACTCATGCCTTTTGTATTATTTTTTAAAATGGAATTGTGTTGTATTTTAAACTCGGCAGAGAATCCACTGACCACACAAGAAATTGTCTGCAGAAAGAAGCTGAGCTGTTTTTTTAAAATATTTTTGAATGATTTTATCTGTATTTACATTATGTTTTATCCCCAGAAGGGGTCAGACACAGCCATTAGAGTAGACAAACCAATTATTCCTCCATATGATCTTCATTATGTGTACAGCATACAGATCGCTTTATATCAAGCCTTTGGCTAGCACCTGGGTACTCATTTAAAAATAATAACATACTATATCAATTTAAGTTTTCTGGCAAGGCTATGACACCCCAAAATGCCCCCAAATGATATAGCCAACTCTGACACCATTGGCTCAAAGCTTAGCACAAGCTATGGAACTTAAGGAGACTCAGTGTGAAGTAATACAAGACAATGACTCAAACCTGTATATCGTTCCATTAATCTACATCTAGTTATTTAGCTACCATACTCAAAATTTTGTCTTTAACATACCATGTTATACTAATTTAATTTTGCTGCAAGGAAAATTAAAATAAGTTATTCCCCACTCCTAAAGGAGAGACATCAGCTGATTTTGCTGTCCTCTTCATCATTTTCGAATTGTAGCTGTTTTGTATTCCTGAAAAATATTATGAATTGTTGAATTAAAAATCTTTACACGAATTAATATAATATATTTAATAAAATATGCTATTTTATGCTTTTATATATATATATATATATATATACCTGATTGTGCCTGAAAAGCATATATTTTTGTACACTATCACACTTTTGTACACTCTCCTGCTAGTCTGGGCAATTTTTCATTCAAGGGATTGCTTCTCCAACAATTTCACCATCAAGCAAGACTGCAATGCTATGAAGGGGGGGGGGGATCAAGCAGAAGTGTTTAAAGTAACAGAGTCATGCCATAGCACAAGAGATTAAAGAGACTGTTGAATCCAAATGAATGAGATCGTGACCTCACTTTGATTCTTTTTACAAAACAGATCTGGCTATTTTCCTTTTGATCAATTTACAGCAGTGTTCTGCCCTGCACATTCCATCTTATCAACCCTGTAATACTTCCTTTACCTCAAGCAAACATGTCTGAATTAATAGATTAGACTGTGTCTCATTTTGGGGTTTTCATTTTTATCTTAAAATAACAAGAAAATACATGTTCTTGTTTTGACACTACAGATTAAATGCATCAATACTGTGTGGTCTATTACCTTTTGAATATGTTCTGTCCTTTCTCTCCCCTGAAGCATCTGTAGTGCATAGAACACCTTGCCATTAACCAACGAACATGCAAAGACCCATGCATGAACCCAGTTTAGATAATAACCAAGACAATTGTGAAAAATAAAAATATCACAACAGTATCCTGTGCTAGAAGTTGTTCTTGAAAAAAAATTGTTATAAGAACTATTAGGTTTATTATATGTAACCTATATGTGTAAAGTTATGTGTGTGTGTGTATATATATATATGTATGTATGTATGTGTATATATATATATATGTATTATATACACCGATCAGCCATAACATTATGACCACCTACCTAATATTGTGTAGGTCCCACTTTTGCCACCAAAACAGCCCTGGCCCGTCGAGGCATGGACTCCTTGGCCCTCCATGAATCGGACTTGTTTGTCCAGCACATCCCACAGATGCTCGATTGGATTGAGATCTGGGGAATTTGGAGGCCAAGTCAACACCTTGAACTCGTGATTCATGAGACCAGGCCACCTTCTTCCATTGCTCCGTGGTCCAGTTCTGATGCTCACGTGCCCATTGTAGGCGCTTTTGGCAGTGGACAGGGGTCAGCATGGGCACCCTGACGGGTCTGCGGCTACGCAGCCCCATACGCAACAAACTGCGATGCACTGTGTGTTCTGACACCTTTCTATCAGAACCACAATTCACTTTTTCAGCAATTTGAGCTACAGTAGCTCGTCTGTTGGATCGGACCACACGGGCCAGCCTTCGCTCCCCACGTGCATCAGTGAGCCTTGGCCGCCCATGACCCTGTCGCCGGTTCACCGCTTTTCCTTCCTTGGACCACTTTTGATAGGTACTGACCACTGCAGACCGGGAACACCCCACAAGAGCTGCAGTTTTGGAGATGCTCTGACCCAGTCGTCTAGCCATCACAATTTGGCCCTTGTTAAAGTCACTCAGATCCTTACACTTGCCCATTTTTCCTGCTTCTAAGACATCAATTTTGAGGACAAAATGTTCACTGCCTAATATATCCCACCCACTGACAGGTGCCATGATAACGAGATTATCAGTGTTATTCACTTCACCTGTCAGTGGTCATAATGTTATGGCTGATCAGTGTATATGTGTGTGTGTGTTTGTGTGTGTGTGTATGTGTGTATATATATATATATATATATATATATATATATATATAAAATCATCAGCCATTATCAATCCACTGATGGATCAAGGCCTCCCCTAGATGTTTCTACTTGTCTTTGTTTATGGTGTATTGTTCAGTAATTGCATCAGGAAATGAAAAATATGGTTTTCAAGAACCCGATTCATCTGGAAAAATAAATACCATACATGGTTTCCTTAGTTTCCAGTTACTTGAAAATGATGGGCTCACAGCAGTGGCTAAAACCATCATTGGCTAGTTTCTAAACAACACAAGATTAGTTTCTGACTAACAACGGGTCATTAAAGCTCAAGGTTATCTTTGGTTTATTCTCCAAGTTCTTTGTTTACTGTATGAAGAGATAAAACATTTTCTGCCTTAAAGCAATGTCCTTTGCTGTCAAAATATAGAGCTTTCGGTGTCTTGAAAAACAGTGAAAGTAATGAAATAATAATAGTGTATGTGTGTGGTTCGACTTAGTCTTAACATCAAGAAGGTACTGGCTGACCTTTTTACCTGCTAGAAATCCCTAAACAAAGCCTGCTCAGTTTTAACTTCATTAAAATCCCCATGGCTTTCTGGCAGTTCTTCAACACATTTAACAAATGTCAAAATGAACCCATTTTGGGAGACAAAAAGGCACAGAGAACATGTTTTTCAAAATATCAACAAAAGACTTAATCTCCAGGCCCACTCAAACAGTGCGCTTGTCTGTGGTATGATTCATGCATTTTGCTTATTTCAGTCTTTTTATTTTTCAATGACTGGAGCAACAGTCTTGCCAAAAATACTTACTTTATAGCATTTGCATCAGATACATGCTATGATAGTGTACATTAATATGTTGATTTGTTTCTGTAGATTTGAGAACTTACAGCAATGATGAGCAGAAAAATTGTTATTTTGTTTACCTCCTTTCCTCATACCATCCCATTTATTGTAAAGACATCAAATACAGTACTATAGTTCACATCAGGTATTGTTTTAGTAAATTGCTATTGGAATTGTTCAGTTTATTCTGCCTTTGCTTCCTAATTTGTGTTAATTAGCAGACATATGGGGACTTGAACTCAAGTTTACAACAAATGGAAATAAACTTGTTACTGGGAAATATAGGTAGAGCAATGCATTTTCTTGCCTTGTGCAAATGAATTACTAGACATCATTTCATCTTGGCAGTTTCTGTTTGCAATGCATCTGAAAAACAAATGTCACTAAAATTTACACAGCAGAGAAAGCTCCCTGCCATAACATCATAATCCAATTTCTGCAAAGAAAACCTTAAAGCTGTCAATAGTGAGTGAGGTTCCAAATCCATTAACTTTTAGTTAAGAGGATTTTTTTTTGTTTTTTATCACTAACTTCATTCAATAAGAAGCAAACTCGGGCATATATTAAGATTTGTTTTAACAGCAATATAATTTACAAAAGCAAACACCACTCAACATGAGTGATGGGACATGGTTGTTTGGGATGAAATTCGAGGTTACTTCTATGCTGGCTATTGAAGGACTGACATTTTCTTTAATTTTGTTGGATGAAGTCAGTGTTCTTCCAGAGGATAGGCTATACCATCAAATGAGCCTACTGTGCATTACAGTGGGCTCTGTGTCTTAATGTTTCAATTATAATCATGGATTTCATAAGTTAGTTAAAACGTGTTACATATATTTGTATATCTGGTATTCTCTTAATAGCTCAGCTTTTTTCAGTCATTTTTTATTTTGTATTCCATTTGACATTATAGATCTATAATGGAACTGGGGACCCACAATCCCTTCTTAAACAGAACAAAGGTGCATTACTGTTGCTTATTATATGTTTAATTTAAGGTGATTTACTTTTAGTTGAATGGGTCTGAAAATGACAAGGGTACAGCACCTGACTTCTTGGCTGTCTAACAAGTTATGTCATTATGTGTTGGGTCAGAAAAAGACTTCAGGAAAATATATCAAAATATGACACAAGAACAAAAATAAAGCAGTTGCACTTTATTTTGCAGCAGCATTTTAATTGGTCATGTTATCCTAGCGTATACCCTCATATAATTTCCTATAACGAATTATGTAGTTCGTTCACCATTTTCCGGTCGACAAATCACCAGCACTCCCCCCCACAAGCATTGTGCTTGTTCATATCTGCATCTGCTAATGATATTCATACTGAAAAATATTGTGGTTACTACTGAAAAGTTGAATGAGGCCATTGAGTACTGACCTATATTTTCTGGGTAAGTCATGTCTATTGTACTTCCCAATGCTAAATATGGTTTCAAAAGTTTAATGTAATTTAAAATGCCATTCAGTCTAAGTGAACCTGTTGCTGTTTATATCTGCTGTGCTTAAGATATGTTAATTTTTCATACTTAACACTTTTATAGTAGTAATAAAAAGTAATGACCTTTTTTTAAGTGCTGTTATATTCATGAGCTACATGAGCACTTGCAATATATTGTATTTTATGTATATTATTTTGCTAAGCTTGTACCCATTTAATAGTGCAGTAATGTCCCAGCTCTCTTAAATCTCAGTAGTTTAGAAAAAGCTTCTGCACTGGCAATATTATGGTCTTTAAGGTCTTATATTGTAGGGGAGGGAAATAGGCTTATGCTTTCTGGAATTGATGTTACAGAGGGAAAAAGTTCATTACATACCAAAAACTTTGGCCTAAATTGTATTGCTCTTTTGGACATTTCCAACCATTTCTAAATTCTTAGGAATTATATAAATGTCTCCCATTTGAGTTTGGTGTATTGCAGTATGTGATTAACCTAGATTTTTTTTTTTTAATTTCTTATTTTTACTAAATATAATAGACCCCTGGGGTAAGGCTTACTAACTTCAGAAAATGCTCACAAATTGACCCTCTGTCATGAGTTTCTCAGGCCCATTTCGTGTCATTTAGCAGGCATACATTTAAACATTTCCATTTGATAGCACTAAATGCCCTGAAGAATCTTTGTACACGCATGTAGCTTACAGGCATTTAATCATGTGCTGTGAGACTACATTCATGATCTGGAAATGCTATAGGGCTGTAATGTAGAGCCTTGGATCTCAGTTCCTTAGATCTCCACTTTAGATTATCCACTCTAATTGTCCTCACCGTATCCGATTCTATATACCATTTCGATTGTTTCTCCTTTGTTTTACATAAAAGCATGTAGCCATGAAAATCAGGAATAAATCATCACTTTGAATGAAATTTTATCCTCCTTTACCTCCAGAAAGGGGTCACCTGTAGGTGTGTTACATATAGATACATCGTAAAACGTGTGTTTAAAACTAGCAAGCCATAAGGTGGAAATATATATATTTTTTTAAATTTTAGATCTATTAATGTGGGTGAATGTGTATGTATGTATGTCCATATATTGTAGCCTGACGTGGGGTTCGAGCCGAACCGTCGTTGTCGGTAGTTATTCCATGCCAATATTTCACGGGGGGTTCTCAGGGTTAATTAACTGTGACCTCTGCCTTTTTTCTGTTGTCTTAGTAGTTTGCTAATGAAAGGATGAGGAGGTCATGCCAGTGAGCAAGAAAGAGAATGCAGAAACACCCAACCACCCAACCAGCCAACCAAAGAACTAGCAAAGAACATTTGGCATATGGACTTGGCCCTGATTATGGATTGTGGATTTGGATTGGTTGCTGAGAGTGTTTGTTGTGTTCCTGTTAAATGAGAGGGTCCCATTTATGTGTTTAGGGAGGCTCAGTAACATTTGACATTGTGCCTGAAGCCCCACCTACTCACAGTTCCAGACCTGTCAACCCCTCAGCCTGCTAAAATACTAGTCTTTGCAACATTGCAGTGGAGATGTGTAAATTGTGATGAATTAAAGATCATGATATTTATTAGTCTTGGCATATGTGCAAGTTTTATTTCTTTTTCACTGAGCATCTGGAATGAATGTCTCAACTTGTTTTTCTCAATATCTGAGACAGGATAGATGTCAGAATTTCTGTGGACAGAGCTGAAAGTATAGTGGATGGGAAGCATCAACGTGCCAAGAATCGTTTTGTAGATGCACTGTGTTGTAGCGCCCAAGCAAGGGGTCATTGCCATGAAGCATGTATCATTCCAAGCTGTTCAGCTGCAGTTAATATTGTAGGCTAAAAAGACCATTATAAATTCATAATCATGCAGGGTGTCACATAGCTTCATGTTAATGTAATAACAAATAAACTGAATTAAATCAATGCAGAAGAAAAAAGGGTGAGCAAAATAAGAGTCAGCACTAGTAAATCATTACATCTCGAAAATCACCCATCTTTATGTCTAAGTACAAATAAATAAATACAAATGCTTTGAATAATAATAGTTAAGCATCTATAGTGTTGGATTGAAGTGTTAGAATGTAATTAACATATCAAAAGAGCCTTGTCTCGCATTCACAACATAAATACTCCCAAGTAAATAAAAAACATTAGCTACAAATGTAGTTTCCCCTTTCCACATAGTGCAAAATAAATATCTGACCTCAGAATTAATACATTAAATAGATGGTATGTAGTTACTATGCATTCTGTTTAAAACTATACCCAAATCACTACAAACATATTGTATCAATGTCAAAATTAAATTAAATTGATTGTATGTTTTACAGTCCTATCTCTACAGTTACTCCAATAAAACAGTTACCCCTTATTTAATTGCATGGTTGGTTATTATGGATCCAGAAAAGGATGTTAAATATAATAACTGTATCTGTAATTGCCATTTACATTCAGAAAAGTCAATGTTAATTCTGTGGCGTACAGATTGCTGTTTCTCCACAGAAATAAAACTTAAGTTAGTCATAAAGAAGACCCATTCCAAGGCTAATCCTTTCCTAACTAACAGGCAACTTGCTGCTGATTTCACGTAGCACAGATCTCTCAGTATAAAAGCAAACAAAAGACAAATCATTGACAAGGGAATTCCAGCTGAAAAGCCTCTGTTGCAATTAGGGGAGTACAAATGACTTGGATGGGCACTAAACCATGAGACAGTCTAAAGGGCACTAGTTGAGTTGTTATGGACACATGAAATATTTTTTTCAGCTCCCAGAGGAAACCATATTTAAGAATAACAATAGGGGCAAGATGTATGCGAAAGTAATTGCATTCCACCATTTGAAACCAATCTCTTGAATGATGCTCCCTCAAGTCATGTGAAGAAGATGTCCCAGTTTATAGGACTAAAACTAGAAACATTATCATTTCATAATCTGTGTAGGCACTGCAGGAAATGGGATTATGTAAACAAAATAGTAAATTGAGTATTGTTGTTTCCCCCACCCAGACCAAGCCACCTAAACTTTAATGCTTTGTATATATGTGTTTGGGTGAATCCCAGCTAATATTTATGTATCATTAAAAATATATACTAGCAAGAAAAAGTTATGTTATGAGAGCTCTGTGAATATAGTTCAGCTTCCTGCAATCTCTAAGTTACAAAGGTATTGAAGTTTGCCAATGCTTGTCACTTTCCATTTATCTGATAAATGGGCAGTGACTGCTGGGGAAACGCGAAGCTCATTGTTGGCACTAAAGGGACATTGTGCTCAGGGCATGATGTCATCCCTATCTGTCAATCACAGATGCATACATTAGTCTGATTTGATGGGATCCCTGCCAAATTTGACCCTGCATCTTATTTGTGTTTGTGTGATGGTGCACGCAGTACAGTATCACTCAAGAGTATGTATGTGTTAGATAGTTAGTGCTAATGTCCCTGCTGAGCCTTCAGTGTAATGTGGAACAGCCGAAGTCATTTTGTATTGACATTATTAAAAAGAAGATTATGATTAATTTCAGAAAGGTGTGCTCAAAGGCTTGATCACTCTATCAATTTAATCTGTCTGTTATATTTATCAATACTCCTGTTAATGTCTTGAAACCAGTACACTTTTCAGATGTTGCCTTTTAATTGAAATAAATGTGCACATTCCTTGAACATGTGGTGTCCCTCTGCTCTCTGCCCATTGGTGGTTGAACACATTCCTTACATTCACTCCATGTGTTTCACTCTGCTACATGCATTATAGGGTACAGTGATTCATCAGACGCTCTTTCATAGTCATGAGAGGATCTGACAGCCCTGAAATGGAAGTTCCTTGATTTTCAGTGCAGTAACTGTAGTGCTGCATGGCTAGATTTGAGGATTCTTATTTAATTCAATTTTATGTATTTAGAGGCGACACTGAAATGAGTTATTCGGGAACTCTTATTATTACGGTCATCTGTTATCTTTTGTAGTGATGTACCTGGACAAAATACTTTTTTCTTGCCCCAATCATCCAAGTAGTAAGGTTTCTCATACTGTCAGAAGTGTTTCTATCAAGATGACAAGCTTATGCATGAGTAAAGCCATCATGTTAAAGAACACAAAGTTAATGGTTTATAACGTCACGGTAAGACCTTGTCAATATGTTCAAGCTGTGTACAAATCACAAGACATTTCATTGTCCATTTTTGTTTCTATGACTCGGTCTTCCTAAAGACTGTAATCTACATCTCCATAGTACATATTAGTGTATAGTTAATTCTTTACAGTCTATGTGCCATTTTGTTGCAGTACTCTGCTCTGCCATGACAGAATGAGGCCAGATGGCAGATAACAGGAGTAGCATGAAGGTAATACAGTCTCAAATCAAACCTCTATAAAAGACAACTACCTCACTTATATATGCACTGTATTACTAAACATATTGGGATGAAAAGATAGAATTTCAAAAGACAGCTGTTCACAGTTGATTTACTAGATTGTAACCCTACCCTTGGCCTTAATTGGTGCCGCAGTCCTAAAATGGTGCTTTTCTATCACCTTTTGATAGATGGCTGAAGGAAAACTCTGGCATTCTTCCCGCAGTGTAGTTTTTAATGCAAGGGAGAGGAGTCGGTCACTGCTGTGTCTTTCTGATGCTCTGTTTCTGTTTCTTGCATTGGGGCTATATTGGATTGAGGTCAGCACTCTGAGAAGGCCGGGAAGTCTTTTCAGTGCCGTTCTCCTTGAACCACTGTGCTACACTCCCAGCTGTGTCACAGTGCGTTATCGTGTAGGTAAAAGAAAAATACACAGTCATAGTCATAAGAAGCATCTGCCCTTGCACAAACCATGGAAAAACCAAACCATGGAAAACTGAAAAAGCAGGATAATGTACTGCATATCAAAGCATTCTCCAGGTGGCTGGCATCAAAGCCAACCGTGTGTAATGAGACTCATCACTCCACAGGATATTTCCCCAACTGCTCTCCACACAACTATCATTGGTCTCAGAACTATTGTAGCCGTATCTCTACATTCACACGTGATCTTCAGCTTGCGGGTATCTTCTTAGGCATTTGTGGTCGATTTATCTCTGGTTCAAAAGGTTGTTCGAGCAGGTCTCTGGTTTGTCTTTTCATGTTTCACAGTTTAGCAGGACTAGACTCCACTTGACATGTCCCACAATTCTCTCCTTCTACAACAGATTTCAGATGGATTTTATATATGTTTTTGGCCTACCAGCACATGACCCCTGGACCAACAGGAGGAGATAGACTTCTAATAACATATACTGTAGTTTATACAGTATCTGTTACTCTTTATTTATTAAAGAAGACAAAGTTGTATCTTACACACAAAGATACCATGTGTCTTATTATTATTTCAATTACTATTTTAACAAAGACATTGCCATCGACTGAATGTGCTGTCTTATATAATGTCTCAATCATGTACACCTTCCGAGTCATGTCTCTCGTCTCTCTCTTATTGGTTCTAGTGATGAGCAGTTAAAATTGAAAGCTGTTATCATTATCAGTGGAATTATGGTCCCCATGGTGATGAGCACTGAATTGAGGACATCCTTGAGATGCAATATCGTCCAATATATTCTAAAACCCAAACATTACAAGAGCAGAGTGCACTGCCAATATTTCAGATGTCTTGAAAAAGCCCCGTGCTTCAAAATGTAAAGTTTTTGTAAAATGGTTAGGTAGGTGTCATTGGTGTGTCTTGATTTTATTTCTATGCTTGTAAATGGGGAATTCATGGTTTAATATTGTCCCTCTTCAGCTGTGAACTAATGTAGGATATTTGACATGTGCTTAATTGTTCCTGGAAAATAAAAGAAAATAGTGATTACATCTAAAGATAATTTCAGTTTCATAGAAGGGCCCACTGAAATTAAGTCACACAAGTATATCAAAGACATCCTCACAGTTCTATATATGGTTGGTTGGATAAAGAAAAGGTTGGGCACAGTCCAGCTACAGATAATTAACCTTAGACACATACAAGAAAGGATAACTAGTTTATTTTCTGTGAACATAGTCCAAAATATTAAATTAGTAGTATTTGTTTTTGTGAAAAGTTCTTTCATAACAAGGGTAAAATAAATTAAACGCTTCTGAGTAGAACCTGAGGCCTTGTTAAAACCTTTCAGCCAGAGAACAGCTACAGAAGGCTGACACTTTTAATGAACTGTAATTCTGTATGACACATTGACAGGGGATCTGAGAGCACAGGGCACGGAACATGGTGCTCTGCTTTGTTTCATCATTTCCTTTTAACTGCACATTCTGTATATCCAAAAAGTAACAACATGTCAATCCACTTTGCCTATCTCTGTGCTATTTATGACACATTCATGGGAAAAATATTCATTTTAGAAATTTAACCATATGGTAATTCAATTTTTTTTTTAATAACACTAGTGAAATACGACAGTTCATTGCATCACCATGATAAGCACACCAATTTTTTGGCAGCACTATAAATATTTCAGATTTTAAAGTATGTATGAAGACCACCTGTTCTAGCTATTAAATGATTCACCAGATGTCTCACATGGTCAACTCTCATTTATTTTGCTTCTACAGAACTACTACAAAGGCAGGCCACTTTGATCCTAAAGTTGTCACTTAAAACTTGAAACTGATGGAGAGCAAACATAATTGCCTTCAGTTAAAATGCAAAGCACCTGTGCAGCATGCTTGCTGTGCAATGAATACAGTGGCATTTCTCTGTTGAATACAGTAAAATACTATTTTATTGAATTTAGTATTTTTCTTTTCATCAATAAAAACAATTCAATTTTTAATACTTGTGATTAAAATCATTAAAATATCAGTCCTTAAAATCACTTAAAATTTTTAAAATCTGTGATTTTAACAAAGAACAAAACAATTAACTTCAAATTAAACGTGCTCAAATCAACAAAACAAACGTGATAAAAGCAAAAACTGCTCACCAACAAAAAGGTCAAATACATTGAAAATAACTGAAAATGCATTGAACAAAATAAAGAAACAATTAAAAAAGTAAAAATAAAAAACAAACAAAAAAAGTCCAATGCATTTAAAATTAAATCCAAAACGGTCAATGTATTTGACAACAGAATATAACAAAACTTAAACCAAAAAACCCTGAACAATGTGATTTAAAAACAACTAAATCTTTAAAAACAATTAAGATTAATTTTTAAAATCTTTTTTAAAAACAATCATCCATAAAATCTTTAAAAGATCTTGGACTCGGGCTCCAGCAGGGGGAACTGACCGTCCCCGGAGGTGGGTCCCATCATGGGATCCTGAGCTCCCCCAGATCTTGTATACGCCAGTTCTTATAGGCTTATGAATACAGTAGCCAGTGAAACTGCACTTATTATTGGTCTGAAAATGTGCCAGCTCTGTAAAGCCTTCTTGCTGCGTGGGTGTCTTACTGTCAAGTGATTTAGGAGTTTGTAATTAGCATATATTGAATTCTTCTTTTTCTTAAAGGAACATATGTATATGTATGCCTGTATGTATGTATGTATGTATGTTAGTCTGTATATATACATACACAAACACACAATTGAAAGACCCACCTACCTATATTTAAATTGAAAGCATAGCACTTACGGGGGTTTTGCATATGTTTTGCATACACATAATGTGATATGTTGTAACAATTGTAAGTCACCCTGGATTAGGGTGTCTGCTAAGAAATCAGGTAATAATAAATAATAAAGTAGAAGTCACTGTCAATTAGTGGTTGGTTGGGTGACATTTGTTTTATTGTACCTGAGCCTATATACAGTAGTTATTTTTGTGTATATATATATGTGTGTGTGTGTGCATGTGTGCCTCTATATGTAAATGTACATTACGATTACTGTGTATTTTAGACTATTATGAGCAAATGATTGTCAAGGTAATTCTAGAGGAAAATTTGGGAGAAGGGTTGTTGAATGTGCAAAATGTACAGAAATGTTTCTTGCGGTTTCCATGGAAGCAGGTAAAGATCCCAGTTCTGTCAAACCCTTGTCCTTGATGTTAATAAGCGTGATGCTATAGTCAAAACATTTTTGTGGTGTAAATGAAAGGCTATCAAACTTTTGAAAACTTATAATTAATTGCATTCCATTCGCTTGTGCTCAGTTGTTATATTTCAAGTTGGAAACACTGTCCAAGGGGGAGGGGTTTCTGCGCACTTCCGTAGGAAAGAAAACGTCACTCTATCAAAGCTGCCATTGGCCCCTGCGCTCGTCACTCAGAACAGGGTCCGTCCGCACACCGGAGCTCCGGCTGTGCTTTCAGTTTCAGTTTCGGTTCACAAATAGAGCATTTAAAAATAATAATCGTGTTAATATAGTGCCATACATTATGCGATTGCTTGCTGTGTTGTTTTTTACTCCACCTCAGGAGTGCTTGCAGCGGGGTGAACTCTGAGGGGAGCCTCTCTGCCGTGTCTATGGACAAGGGCAGCAGAGGGGTAATCTGGGAGCAGGACCACCTATTATTCAGCCTGCACACAGGCTTGAAGTCGGAGATGGAGCTCATGGAGGGGTAACCGGCCTTGCCCCCACCCACTCCACTGAGCAAAACACTCCCCCTGCTCCTGTATGTCAGGACTGGGAGTTTTGGGCAGTGATCCAGAGGGCCATGGACTGCTTGCAGATCCCCTGGCCCTCTGACCCCACCCCCCCATGCTCCAGGTTCAAGAGGGAGCACCGGCCGCAGCAGCTCACAAGGGCCCTCCTGCTGCTGCTGGAGCCCCTGGAAGACCTAAGAGCCACCTGGGACTGTCCGGCAACGGCCCTTGCCCAGGCTCGTGATGCGTCACGGCACTAGGGCAACTGGACGTTCCTGGAGAAGTGAGCAATTTGCAAAGTGCCCCCACTGGAGCAGCACTGGGGATTCTAAACCCCACACTTCCTAGTACCCAAGGAAAATGGATTGGATTGGAGACGCCTGAACCGTCACCTCAGGGTGACATTGACAAGGGCCAAATTGTGATGACTAGACAACTGGGTCAGAGCATCTCCAAAACTGCAGCTCTTGTGGGGTGCTCCCAGTCTGCAGTGGTCAGTACCTATCAAAGTGGTCCAAGGAAGGAAAAGCGGTGAACTGGTGACAGGGTCATGGGCGGCCAAGGCTCATTGATGCAAGTGGGGAGCGAAGGCTTACCCGTGTGGTCCGATCCAACAGACGAGCTACTGTAGCTTCAAATTGCTGAAAAAGTTAATGCTGGTTCTGATAGAAAGGTGTCAGAACACACAGTGCATCGCAGTTTGTTGCGTATGGGGCTGCATAGCCGCAGACCAGTCAGGGTGCCCATGCTGACCCCTATCCACTGCCGAAAGCGCCTACAATGGGCACATGAGCATCAGAACTGGACCACGGAGCAATGGAGGAAGGTGGCCTGATCTGATGAATTCAAGGTGTTGACGTGGCCTCCAAATTCCCCAGATCTCAATCCAATCGAGCATCCGTGGGATGTGCTGGACAAACAAGTCCGATCCATGGAGGCCCCACCTCGCAACTTACAGGACTTAAAGGATCTGCTGCTAACGTCTTTGTGCCAGATACCACAGCACACCTTCAGAGGTCTAGTGGAGTCCATGCCTCGACGGGTCAGGGCTGTTTTTGTGGCAAAGGGGTGACCTACACAATATTAGGCAGGTGGTCATAATGTTATGGCTGATCGGTATATATAAAATGTATTGAACAGCAGGACTGTGGCTCCGCCCTACCTTTGCAGCATGGAGCTCATTGCCGCTGTTCCCAGCTGATGGCGCTTGAATTTTGCTGCCTCGCTGTGTATATAGTTCCTTTGTCAGCAGGTCTGTGGCCCGCTCTGGTTGTGTGCCATAGAGCAAGAGTCCACTGCTGTCCTCAGAGCGGGCTCTCGTGTTCTGCTGTGTACATAGTTCATTTGGCAGCACAGTAGCTCTGCGTTAGCTGGGCTAATCAGCAGGTGTCAACTGCTCCTGTGTTACGCGGGTGACGCATGGTAAATATAGTTCATTTATACGACATTGTAGAGCTGGTGTGGCCTTGCTCCTAGCTGGGCTAGTGGAGCAAGCGGCCAATGCTCCCATGTTATGCGAAGAGTGTATGAATGGTTTTCCTGCACACCGCAATGTTTATGGTTTGATTGTCCTGCATTAGCTGTGCTAATAGGTGACAACTGCTCCCGTGTCATGCTGGTGCATGATCTGCTTCCTGCACCCTGCAATGTGTATAGTTGTTATGACAGCACAGTGGAGCTGGCCACTCTGTACCATTCAGTGAATGTGATTTCTCCTGTTCTGCGCGGAGGCAACATGAATGTTCCTGCTGCCACGTTGTGTATACTGTTTCAGCTGTGGCTACTCAGTTGACTAGCCAGCTGTGTGTTATTCAGTGGGTCTGTGGCCATACTCCTGCAGGATCAGGGGTTCACTGCTATGTTAATGTGCAGAGGGTGCACAAGTTGCTTGATTGCCTGCGCCATATATTGTGCAAGTAGATGTACGGTCTCGCTTCTAGATGCACTAGTAGAGGAGCCAGCCTTGCTATTTTAAGCAGAGGGCGTAAGGCTACCTCTGTAGCCCCGCTTTGTATATGCAAATTGTAGACAGTTCCCAGTAGAGCGTGACTGCAGTCATCGCTCCTGAGCAGCCCAGTTTGGCCCCAAGGGGCCTCTGTGGCTCCTGTCTGGAGTTGTGTTGCCAAAGCCCTCTAGCGGGCGCTTTGGGGCAGGCTCCCTTATCAGCTCGCTGCCTCCTCCCCCTTGGGCAGTGCTTCCTTTTTCAGATAACCAGGGTTGCATTCGCAACCTATCAATTTATTTTTTGGAAAAATAAAGATGATAAAACATGCAGACCTGATGTAAAAGGTCATCAGAGTATGGTGTTAACTATATCAGCAGGAACAGATGAAACCAGCAGAGCATATTGCCGAGATTATAAGGAAGACAGCTAGGGTCAAGTGTTGATTAGTTGTCCTGTCTCATTATCCTGATAGAGACAGCACACCTTTTAGAGGTCTCAAGAAGACAGAGGGGTCAGACATTAATGTATAATCACACATAATTTCCTTGTCAGTACATTTTACGCTTGTAGATAACCAACTCCCTATTAAAACAGCAACAAAAAAAAAAAAATCACGCAAAACAAGCACACACATGTGCACACACACACGCACGCGCACGCACACGCGCACACTCGCACACACACACACACATACACAGCAAAACAAATCAAAAACAAGGCTTCACAATGCTTTCACTGGCAGCAAAATTAAATCAAATACCCATAGTGAGATTTTTTGTGTGTGACCTTGCTGGTTCTTGCAAGTTTCCTTGGAACCACTGATTACACTCCTACTGCAATTAAGGAACTCTTAGAAAATGAAATTACTTGCAGAAATAGCCATTTAATCTTACGAGCAGAGAAATGATTTGGAATGTACTGTGTCCGAAGAAAAAACATTTTGGTTCACTTTGAAGAATTCATATTTAATTTTCAGCAGTTTATTTACTAGGAATGGGGTCGAATTAGCTGTATTATTGAAATCTACCAAGTAGTCCTAATATAAAACATATAAGGACACTTCAGTTATTATTGGTTTCCTGGTTTTATTTTTAATATTCAATATCTTAGCCATGCTTGCTGTTTTGATGAATAAATAAGTATACATTGTGATCATTGTAATTAACCTGTTTAAATTATTTTGGTTTGTGTCTCCGTGTTGGATGTGCAATGCATCAGATCTGTATAGGGAAGGGCGTGTAAAGAGGGGGTGTTAGTGAAACCCCCTTCCTAATAAAATATGGGGTGGTGTAGTGGAGTGTGGGGGATTGGTGACGTGGGTATTTAGGATGATTGAATTCCTTTCACTCATCGATGACTGAGCAATGACTGCATGGACTGGTGACATATCTATTGATCCCGAACGTGCTTAACAGCTAGATTTAACTCAGACTGTACGTGCCTTCGCAGGGAGAAAAGCCAGGTGGGTCAACTTGCCTTTGTTGGTAAGAATATACTATTGCTTTCTTGCTGTCTTCTGAATGTTTTGGGGTGAGTTAGGTCTGTGCAAATAACAATGATGTCTATATTTTTTCTACAGATAGAGAGACAATCCATCTTAGGTTTCATAGAGTCAAAGACATGATTGGTTTGTTTAACCTCCATGGTCAATGGTTGCACTGCTACGTTTTTGCAATGGTGTGTCGCGGTTTCTAAGGAAATGCCGGTGGGGGGTGTGGCGAATAGTGCTGTCACACAGGATTTAAAAAAATGCACATTTTAATTGCAGACCCTCTTAACACATGTATGCTTTTTTCGTGGGAACCGTGGAAACCCCCCGGCCCGTTACATTGGGTAAATGGACCTTCGATAAATAATTTTGGGAACCCCTGGTATACAATATAGAGGTTAGAAGTAATATGCTTTGGAATCATATGTACAATTAAGTAGGTTAATAATTGTATAACTGTAGCAGGTATGATCAAGTTCATGATAGAATAGTATATGTATTATTTTTATTGATAGTAAATAGCCCCCAGAGTAATTAAACTGTTTTTAAATCATACTAACCAATAACCTCAAGCTATATCACATTCTGCCTCATGCTTCTTTTCCATGTTCTGTGTCAAATCAAAGCACAGTGGGAGTGTGTGACAGTATCAATATTTTACTTATATATTTGAATCTTCCAAACGATCATCCCTAAAATGTAATTAAATCACAGTAACAATGCACAATGTTCTGAGTAAATGACAATTGTGGTGCTAGTATGAAGACGGAGTATGGGTGAAAATATTAGGCTATTAATTAAATGTGAGAAACTACACCTTTGCACACATTTGACTGATGAAATCAACACATTCTGTTGTTATAATACCTATGGTATATATTTTATGTTTATTTCATATTTCATTTTGTATTCACCTACACAAGTCTGATTTTTCTACATCTAAAGAATTTGGACTAGTGTTTCCAGATTCATTAAAGAACAAATGTCTCTCAAGAAGTTAAGAATCCCAGTGACCCTATTGTATTGTACATGATGCAAATTAGCAACTCTTAACTACTTTACAACAAAATTAATATTAGCATTTCAATTTCACACAAGTTTTGACTCGAGGCACAAAACATGTAAAATAACAAACAAGTATTATGATCATGCTTTACTGAGATTCAGTTATGCAGACAGTCGATAGTGGGGAGGGCTGGCAGACTGCGTCGACGGTTGCAAAGCTTTCAGGTTTTTGGTGGAGAAGTTCTGGTTCTGATTCCATTCAATCTTCCTGGATTTCATCTTCTTGGTTACTTCTCCCAAGTTGTTGCACTCCACTCCAAATTGTACCACTCCCAACTGTGCCACTCTGAATTGCTAGTTTTAACTTTCTGTTTTTATACATTTTAGACAAAGAGATTCTAATCTCTTTCCTTCCAAACTTCTGATCGGTCAGGTTTGGGGTAATAAAATTGAAATTTGAATCGAAGCAGTCTTTGCTATTCCTCTTCCTTGATTCCTACAGAATATGTATTGGGGGTGTGATGGCTTTGAGGAATGTGAAAAATGTTTCAAATGTTACCTAGACTTTCCAACTCTCTATATTATTGTTTTAGTTCTATCAATTACATTTTCAAGTCCCTCAAAGCATGACCTTACAGTTGATACCAAACAAGCCAGGTGTTCTTTCTCTGTGATGTTAAATTTGAGTCTTCTTGGAATTCCAGGGGGGGGCTGGTCTGATGCCCATGTCAGTGGAGGATAAATTAGGATGTGTGAATAATTCTCTACCAAATGTTAATGCTGCATTGTATGCAAAATATAAATGATCCAATCGTTGTTTTAGCTAATGCTCTTTCTTATTAATGTTTTGGTTCTGTCATTAAGTTAGTTTTAAGTCACCTTTCATTGTTTGTTATCAAACTGAGGAAGAAGCTGGGTAACACTTCTGTTAGCAGCATGTAGTTTGTATTTGGGTTTCTTACCCTGGTCTATGGAATATATAAAGTACCATGAATGTCTGTGTTTCACAAAAGAAATCTTCAATTGGAGATTGGGCATGGCAGCCCATTTGTCAGTAGGTGGGGGGCTTCCAGCATGAATATGTTATCTGTCGTACTTTGGTGAGAACAGGCCTGTCGTAAAACACAAAAATTCAAAGCTGTCTCCTTATGTCCTTTACCACAATCCTAAATGTCTCAGTTAGGAAGGTACATGCATTTCTGTATATATTTGACAAAATAAGGTCGTATGATTTACATATATATTTACATATATCTGTAGCTTAAGAATTGTCATATTGATGTCTATGAAGTTAGAATGCTACAGTTTTTACTTGGGGTTGTTCATACAGAAAACAAAAATACTGAATGGGAACAAAACAGCAATAATCTATTTGATTACATGTCAGATTTTGTAACTGGTTTGTTCATTTAAAAGATCTGGTGTTTTTTTCTGTCTTGTATGTATTTCAGGGGAGTGGGGACCTTCACCTTTTCTCAGGAGAAGATTGCTATGGAAGATAATAAGCCCATATTTCAACTGTCCGAAACATCTTCCCAAGCTCATGGCTTAAAGCAGGTGAAGAGGCTTGTGGCAGGTAAGTGTCTCACACAACACTGTTGCTCTCTGTTAATAGAAAACAGAAGAATGGTACAAGCACTCCTTAGTGCTTAGCAAAATAAGTTCCCTCAGGGAAGTGCAAGATAAGTGATTCTAGGAAGTGATTAGCTAGTGTTAAGATTCCCAGGGTAACTATTGTTGACAGACTGCTCAGTGCGAATTTCTAATTTCTGTCCCCTTAACACTAAATGCTTAATTTTAGTTTGGCATGATGTTTTGGTTAAGTTTTGTTGGCCCTAAAACAGTTTCCACAAGGCTTATTTATTTTAAACCTATACTTCTCTGCATGGGGGACTGATTACATTAAATAAGTGAATAAATAGATAAAACATGAGTTGAAATGTAACTGCAGCTCAACTCCTCAGCCAGTTGAAATGAGGCAGTAGGTCTTTAACGAAGAGGGCCTTTGACAACAGTATCGTTAGCTTTCATTGCTGTCCCTCTGCCATGGCAATGCCACAATGTGCTTTTGGAAAAGACTTCATGGATGCCATGGCCCTGCTGGAGTCGCCTCTTGCAGGGCTCTGGACCCAGCTGTGACGGGGGCGCAGGGCCGTGGAGGTGACTGATGAGCCCCTTCCAGATCGTTACTGCTTATTTTTTTGTTAAAGCTAATTGCCTTAATGGTACTGCATGTCAATTCGATTTTTATTATATTTTTCTCTATACAAAGGTCCTCATATTTTGGAGGAATTACACAAAATGAGATTAGTATGTTTCACTTTGGCCTCCAAAGAAATCACTCAGTTCAATGTAATTGACCACAATCAGGTAGGGACACACACACACACACTCACGACCCCCGTTTCTCTAATCACATTTAATTTAGTGCTTGAGCTGAATTGACTGTCACATGTGTGTAAAACATGTAAGTGCATAAAGGCACTGAGACGGGTTGGGAAGTCTGGCTGTTGAGAATGCTTGATCTCAGATTTTCCACAAGAAATAAGAAACATAATTTAAGTGTTTTATTATTAACGTCTAATTTAACTTAATTATCTTGTTTGTACTGAAATCTATGTTAGAAGATGAATGCAGGGGTGGAATATGCCTTTTACAAAACCTTTTTGTTCATGTCTTAGAGCCACGGAGGCGACGCAGGGGATCCGCAGACAGGCGCTGCTGCCAGCAGTGACTGGAGCGAGCATTCACAAGGAGCCGGACAGGAGCCCGTAGCCCGGAGCCCACCGCAGCATGTGAAAGGCAGACAGGCAAAGGGTAACTAATGCTAGAATTTGAAAGAATTTCTAAGCCGCTAATCGTGCTTCTAAAGTGGCTGCCTGAGCTTTACTTGACACACCCCTTTGTCCCACAGAAAGGAAGAGGAGCAAAAACAGACAGGAGCCACCTGTGGGGCACGGAGTGAGCAGCCATGACTAAGTTACTACGGTGTCCATTTTAGGACATCCTCATGCATCAGTCGTCTTCAAGTCAAGTATCAAGCATCACCCACTCAAGTCTCCGGTATCAGGATCGTTACTCACCCCTCCCTCAGTCAATCGTCATTGCTCCTCCTCACGCCTCCTCCTTCTCAGCCTCAGTGCTCCGATATCAAGTCTCCTGCTCAGGTATCACGTATCAGGTGTCGTGTATCTGGTATCAGGTATCAGGTGTCAGGTATCAGGCATCATACATCAGGTGTCACGCATCAGGCATCAGGCATCAGGCATCAGGCAGCAGGCATCAGGTCTGCTCCTCACGCCTCACTGCTGTTTTTTTTTTTTTAATGTTATGAAATCACAGCTCACCCACTTTTTCATTTAAATACACGTATACAGTGAGGGAAAAAAGTATTTGATCCCCTGCTGATTTTGTACGTTTGCCCACTGACAAAGAAATGATCAGTCTATAATTTTAATGGTAGGTGTCTTTTAACAGTGAGAGACAACAAAAAAATCCAGAAAAACGCATTTCAAAAAAGTTATAAATTGATTTGCATGTTAATGAGTGAAATAAGTATTTGACCCCTTCGACTTAGTACTTGGTGGCAAAACCCTTGTTGGCAATCACAGTGGTCAGACGTTTCTTGTAGTTGGCCACCAGGTTTGCACACATCTCAGGAGGGATTTTGCCCCACTCCTCTTTGCATTAAGGTTTCGAGGCTGATGTTTGGCAACTCAAACCTTCAGCTCCCTCCACAGATTTTCTATGGGATTAAGGTCTGGAGACTGGCTAGGCCACTCCAGGACCTTAATGTGCTTCTTCTTGAGCCACTCCTTTGTTGCCTTGGCTGTGTGTTTTGGGTCATTGTCATGCTAGAATACCCATCCACGACCCATTTTCAATGCCCTGGCTGAGGGAAAGAGGTTCTCACCCAAGATTTGACGCTACATGGCCCCGTCCATTGTCCCTTTGATGCGGTGCAGTTGTCCTGTCCCCTTAGCAGAAAAACACCCCCAAAGCATAATGTTTCCACCTCCATGTTTGACAGTGGGGATGGAGTTCTTGGGGTTATTCCTCCTCCTCCAAAAACGGCAACTTCAGTTCATGCCAAAGAGCTCGATTTTGGTCTCATCTGACCACAACACTTTCACCCAGTTCTCCTCTGAATCATTCAGATGTTCATTGTTAAACTTCAGACGGGTCTGTACATGTGCTTTCTTGAGCAGGGGGACCTTGCAGGCGCTGCAGGATTTCAGTCCTTCACGGCGTAGTGTGTTACCAATTGTTTTCTTGGTGACTATGGTCCCAGCTGCCATGAGATCATTAACAAGATCCTCCCGTGTAGTTCTGGGCTGATTCCTCACCGTTCTCATGATCATTGAAACTCCACGAGGTGAGATCTTGCATGGAGCCCCAGACCGAGGGAGACTGACAGTTATTTTGTGTTTCTTCCATTTGCGAATAATCGCACCAACTGTTGTCACCTTCTCACCAAGCTGCTTGGCGATGGTCTTGTAGCCCATTCCAGCCTTGTGTAGGTCTACAATCTTGTCCCTGACATCCTTGGACAGCTCTTTGGTCTTGGCCATGGTGGAGAGTTTGGAATCTGATTTATTGATTGCTTCTGTGGACAGGTGTCTTTTATACAGGTAACGAGCTGAGATTAGGAGCACTCCCTTTAAGAGAGTGCTCCTAATCTCATCTTGTTACCTGTATAAAAGACACCTGGGAGCCAGAAATCTTGCTGATTGATAGGGGATCAAATACTTATTTCACTCATTAACATGCAAATCAATGTATAACTTTTTTGAAATGCGTTTTTCTGGATTTTTTTGTTGTTATTCTGTGTCTCACTGTTAAAATACACCTACCATTAAAATTATAGACTGAGGAGGAGGAGGTGTGAGGAGGAGCAATGACGATTGACTGAGGGAGGGGTGAGTAATGATCCTGATACCGGAGACTTGAGTGGGTGATGCTTGATACTTGACTTGAGGACGACTGATGCGTGAGGATGTCCTAAAATGGACACCGTAATTTACAGTTAAACAAGCCAGAGGGCTTGACCATCACTGGGATGAAATTAGAGTGCCAGTATTTTCACTGCAAGAGTATGGTCTTTAAGTTGGCAGAATTTCATTGATTTGTACAGGGTGTGTTTTTTGTTGTTTGATAACTTAATTTAATAACTACTTTGAATACTGAAGCACTGTGGGTATTACACTACAATACATAGAGGCTGTGTTGAAAAAATGTTCAAAGGAAATTCCTGTTTCAGTTGGCAGAACTTTGGGGGCGGAAAAAAGAACACCATTTGGAGCATTTCAATATATGTTTTTCCATTCACGTCAAACATTGCTAAGACAACACAGAGAGCATCTTGTATATTGTCTCCCTGATGTCTGGAGCAAGAGGAAGTCTTTCCCGGAGTAATCTGTAACCTTCTCCTGCTCAGTTTAGTGTCTCTCTCTTTTTACACTCACCGAATCTCCCCACACAATGAGAACCCTGTCTCTTACCCGCCACTACTTTCTGGATAGGTTGCTTCACTTTTTTTATAAAGCGAAAAAATGTGTTGTTATCCGAACATGACTGTCAATCCTAAAAGAGTTCATGCACTCAAATCAAATTCTCAGTAACATTCCTTTAAAAAGTGTTTATTACAATGTCACCTGCTGATGTTGTTTACTGCACTGATCTCACTGTATTCTACAGGATTACAATTTATATTTATTGCAGTTGAGACGTATAAAGGGCATAACTGCAATTAATGTACTATGCCTACTCAGCAATTTTTATAATGGCCTATTGTATTGCTAAGTGTTTCCTTTAGTTTGTAAACTTGGGTAGTTATGATCCTGGTTATGTTCCTAATGGGGTCTACTAATATAAATGTGCCCTGAAAGAGGTTAGATCAGCTCAGTGCACAACCAGGCCCCAGCCAGTAGATTCATTATTCTTAAAACAGTTGAAATGGCAGAGAAAACAGATCATGCCTGGCAGGATCAGTGTAAGGTTGCCCAGCATCCATCCAGAGAGCGTACAGAAGGCAGGCAGTGCTACTCAGAGCTTGACAGGGAACAAGACAAATCACTGGTGGGCTTTTTGTACAAAGAAGAGCACAACAAAATCGTATTCATTATACCCATAGGATAGCCTTTATAATTAAACCTGCAATTAGTGGCATTAGTGTTTTGTTCTGATGATCATAACCACCTGACTCTACATTTCCACTGTGAGAAGGATGTTTGCTTTTTTTATTTATAGAGTCTGAATCCATGTGGTCTTCAGGCCTTAAGCTGGACTGACTGAACTTTACAAAGTGTCAGTAGGATATCTGTACTTGCTGGGCTTGCCATGAGATGGAACACTGCTCTCTTTTCTTCTATCAGGCCAGTAGCTGAACGGATCACTCGGTATGAGACCTTCCATGGCATGCCGACAACTCCAGAGGATAAATGTTCCCGGAATCAATATTTTGGAAACATTAGTGTCTGTTTTCTGTAAGGACTGTAAGAAGCAAGTTGCAAGCATTTGTACATTCATTGAATTATAATCCTGACGTTTGCAAGATCATACAGGGTGTATCAGTCTCCTCATTTTGCAGGGTGGCATTTGCATATGTATAATATACCTCAAATGGCCAAGCCATTAGAGATCGAATTGACATTCAGTCCCCAACCTCAAAACTATACCTTTACAAGTCAATTTCTGACTGTGCTAAATTTTCTTCTTGTTTTATTTTGTATTAATGTGAAGGGGGGAGTGGGGGTCCCCTTGGGACAAGAGTGAGGACCCCCATTTACTAAACAAATTCTCACAAAAAGATCCATTATTTCTCTGTTCCCTCGACTATGCCACTCCCCTTTTTTCATTATTGTGAGGGGCGAGAACCTTATGTCACCCCGTTAATATCCCCCACGCAGGTCCAGACCACAAACCGTCTCCCAGAAAGCCACCATGGAACAGCATAAATTATAAATCACATTCATTAATAAAGTACACAGCAAATGAGGCAATCAAAACATAGGAATCATCAAAAAACACCTTTAATATAAATAGGGCAGATAAAACTATCTTAAAGAATCCTAAAATATCTACGTTAAAACTAACTTCCTATTCTAACTAATTTACAAAGAAATGCACTTCCTTTAGTGCAGTAATCTGTCCGCGCCTTCAGATCTGTAATTCACACAGGTCCACAAAGTCTTTCTCGCAAGACTCGGCACACTCACTGTCTGTCTGTCTGTTCCCCACCGGGTAGCTGCCTTTTGTGTCTCTCTGGTGCTCCTTGTTACTTGAATTCCTTGGTTGAATCTGTCTGCCCCGCTCACTGGAAAACCTGCTGCAAGGAGGGGGCAGCAGTGTGGCTCGTTGTTAGGGCGGGATCTCACGGCACGGAGGGGAGGCGGGGGGCACCCGACTCCTCTCCATCCATTACCAGGTGCTTTCGGCAGCGGTCAAGCGTGCGGTCATCTCCAGCTCTCAGGATCCCTGGTTGAAGAGGCGGGTCTCCCCCCCTTCTGTCCTGCCACCACAGGATACCTGGCTCTTCCTCGTCTCGGTGCTCCCCCAATAGGGGCCAAGGACACCAACCATGTGCTCCCCTGACACTGATATCTCTGCCCCACTTTTTAACTCCGGGCGTCTGTTGGGAATGGGGGAAGAGTCCAGGTAGTAAATGCCACTGTCCATTAATGGGGCTTCGGCCGATTAGGTGCAGGTGCACGGCACTAGGCAATTTGGCTGAAATGAGGAAAGTGATTAATTAGTGTAATAATAAAACCATAAAGCAATCAATCCAAAGCCCACGTGAAATAGTGATGATAAATAGCAACAAGCAATAATAATAACACCACCCACACAAATCAAGATAACAATAAAGAAACAAAAGCAAATAAAATTAACACAATATAAGAATATAAATAATAAAGAGCCTTGTCACCCCACGTGACATTAAGATAAAAGATTAAGGGCCAGATTAAATCAAAACTGACCCACTTGCTATAAGCAAACTATAGGCGTAAATACTGAATTGAGAAGTTTATACTACATAAATAATGAAACCACTCGAATATAGAAAGCCACAGAACAATCAACACTCGTGTCCACCTTTAGCATTTCATTTCTGAAACTGTAACATAGTTTCGTATGGTGACGTGAATAGTGCAGATCAAGGTGTTGGTTGTTATAATTGTAATTTAGTGAAAAACTGGCTTCATTCCTCACTTATATGGTGACATCCAAATGAATACAATAACATACATAATTTACGATTTATATTTCTCTGGAGACAAAGCAAATTTCAAATGACATTTATTGAAAATGCTTTTTATAAGAAAATTTATGTTTTTTGTACTGTGTGTAGACATATAGTCATCTCTGGTTTGATAGGACATTTGAAATGCTGAACATACAATCCAAATGGACAGAACAGGGCAGATGTTTTGGTTAACGTCCCTGAGAGTGGATTGGACTGCAGCACAGGTTTCAGTGGATTTTGAAGGCCTTCATTAATTACAGTCTGTGAAAGCCTCTGCAAACCAATGTTAACTCGCAGGAAAGCAACATCATTAAAGAGGTACTAGCAGGAGAGTCGGGGATGTGTACAGTGCTGGCAGGAGACTCAAGGCTTCATGTAAGGGGAATTCGAGCCAAGGCTTTAGTTGTTTTCTCAATATCCTTCTTATAGTCCACAATCTGAAAGGCAATAATTCACATTCAAGATCATCTCATTGTAGTTAAAGGAATATGTCATAATCACACATAATTAGTTCATATAGCTTTAGGCAAAATCTAGGTATAAAAAAATCTAGGTTTTAAAAAGACACAAATCTGGAACATCTGGAAGTTGTGAATGTTCAAAATCCATGAGTTCAAATGAATAGGAAGAGAAAGCAAGGGATTTCAGTACACCCAGTTATTAAGGAACAAAAGGAGAAAAAGCATTTTAGATGTAATCCAATCATATGAATCACACAAATTCCTTGAAGTAAAAAAAAAGGCTCAAAGACCATCTAATCCAGAGCCCAATGGCAACCCTCACCTTGACAGTGATTTTGAAGTAACCCTCCCTGATGGTGCTGAGAGTAGGGTACAGTCGCCTTACTTGGCTTGGGGAGGGGGGGGTATCAAGAGAATCACTAGAGTTCACAAACCACAGAGCTCAGAGTGGCATCTCTCTGTGGGCTTCATTTAGACTCCAGTGGGTCACTTTGTTCTACTGGTTGCCACAGGTTCATTTTAAAAGATTGCATTACTGAGAATACCTTTGTTATTCAGAAAAAAGTCATACGTCAAAACTTGGCATCCACCTCTAATATGTCTAGCTTTCATTTTCTTTCACATCTTAAACCCTCATATCTTCCAGGCAGGCTGGCAATGTGACCTCGTGTCATTCTGTGTCTGTGATGTTCGGTATCTGTGCCATTCTGCTTTTCATTGCTACCCCTACAAATCAGACTTGGGTCAAAACTGAATGTTCTGTATTTCCTGTTAATTCAAATACTTTTCCAAAATCGTAGTTTCACAATTACTAGTTGAAAGTATTTTAAATACTTTTTAAACATATTGGCATGTAATTTGCAAATACTTCAAATATGTATTTCCACAAGTATTTGATATTCTGTGTTTGCAATTATTTGTATTTCAGTGTTTGGGTTGTATTTGAAAATACAATCTCATTTGAACATCACAACAAGCTCAGCACAACAACAAATGTGGTCTACAATTACCATGTAGCGTAAGGTACACTTATAAATTTCAATTAAAGAAGTGAATTTATAGTATCACCTTATCACGAATCCTGGAATCTCAATTTCTGTAATAATTGGACACAGACACCAATTCCAAAGATATAAATTGTCAAGTTTATTCAAAAACAAAGACTAAATGTAGCACTACACTAATTATACAAAAGGGAAAAACTAATTAAAATTCAACTCTAGATCAACAAATCAAAGACAAATCACTTCCGTGACCAAATCAAAGACCATGGGATCGCATATGATAACACACAAATCGTTAAACAAAAAAGGTTATAAACACATTGACTACAATACCGGTTAGTGAGACGAAGGTGAGTCTCTCATTAGTATTGTTAGTCAGACATTAAATAACTACGCAGGTTAGTATTTATGTCAGGTAACTTCTCGTTATATATATATATATATATATATATATATATATATATATCAGTCTCATTTACGTTTAGGTGCCGAGAAAGATCCTATCATTACTTGTTACCACAATTTCCCTTAACTGATTATTATTCAATGATTAAGGATAGGCAGGGCCACCTATAATCTAATGTCTATTAACGTGTGTCAATTTCAGACTAAACAGTTAAACAGGAATGAGAAGATATTTCTCGGCGTTGACAGATTTTATTTCTAAAATTATCAACAAAACAGTTTAATGCAACACACATTTATATTTAAGAAAACTAAATGATATTACACATTCTAGAGTTCTAATTGATCTCTCAAATGTCATGAATCATGAACTCCAAACTGTTAAACTTATCTGAACTTCGTCACAGAGAGGCCTCTCTGGCTTCGGGCTCAGATAACAGCACACGGCACGAGGTCCGTGTGGTTGGGAACAAAGGCAGTCCGGTTCGGCTTTGTCCAAGAACTTCCACTCAGTCGATGCACCTGGAAGTTGGGGTTTCATGAATGTAGAGTCTTTTCCAAACAGATTTTCCACTGGTTTGAAGGCTCCAAGGTTGTGCACAAAATCTTCTTTGTAAGCAGGGGTTCCACCGTAGTTACTTGAAGACAAAGTCTTTGAGGAAAGCAGGGCCCTGTTCGTTTCAAGGGTCAAGTTTCTTAAGACTCAAATAGCTATTTAAATGACTGAACACTTTCATATACAGTCGACTTATTCAATTGTCCAGCTGTAAAACTCCACTGATCAGGTGGGCACAGGCGGGCATGCGCAGTCTGTAAAGTTCTTTATTTAATAAAGTCCTTTTAAAAGAATTCCTTGTACGGCTCAATCTCCTTCTCCCAGTTTAACTCTTCTGTTGCCGGCAAAGACTTAGTTGGTTTCTGGTTCTGGTTCTGGCAACAGAGCTACAGGTTGAGCTGTGGCAGCGAGTTTCTGGTTCAGGTGAGAGAGAGAGAGAGAGAGAGAGTGTGTGCTGTTCTTTATATGCCTGTCGGATCAATAGGTGATTGGTTCTTGAGTTTTTGAGATTGGATTTCGGTTTCAGCCCCCAGTGTCCTATTGGAGGGGGGCTTGATTTATGACTGATGTCAATCCATGCCATCTTTTGGAAATGCCGGTTGGCCCGGGTTCGTAGCTCTGTGTCTGGATTTCGGCTCTCGTCCATTTCAAAGAGTTTTTATTACGCTACAACCAGCACTTCAAATCACCTAGACTCCAATTGAAAGTAAATGTTGTGTTGCAGAAGTCTCTACCTTCTCTGTCATGTTACGGCCACATTTGTGTTGCAGTTAAAATTTTAACAGTATTTTGATTAGCACTTACACCGTGTTATGTGTGCAAGGAGATATTTTTCCAGCTGTACACGAGATAGCTAAATTTTGAATAACAAACCTGCACAATAACTTTAAAAACATGAGGGTTTCAAACAGATCCTCTGACAGAGAGCAGCGGTCTGGCCTGAAGACATGGCCACCTATACTGAAAAGGTACACCAGGTTCAAATTCAAGTTCCCCTTGTTAGTCACATACACATTATAGCAGGTGTTATTGCAGGTGTAGTGATTTTGTTGTGTGTCTATGCTCAGCCAGCATTGCAGTATTCTAAACTAGACAATTTAATATTCAAATATAATACTTTAAATCCCACAATGTGCAAGTCAAGTACAAAAGTGCAGAAGATGCAAAAGATGGCTGGGGTGGGGGGAGGGGTGGACTAGGTGGGCAGGCTAAGAGTTCAACACTCCTGGGAGCTGTGTAAAAGCCTCATGAATCACCTTAAAATTGCTTGGTCTACTCTGAATCCATTTAACTCCAAGAAATTATATAAATATATATTAAAATATAATAATATGAATAATATTGTTATAAATAATGAACAATAATATTAATATAATATGATAATGTAAAAAGTCTATACATACAAAATACCTTCTGAGTATCAGGAATCAAACCCATAACACCAGGATTGCAGTACTGTTCCTTAATCACTAAGCCAACTGAGATATAAATATTCTGTGGAAACCTGTTTTAAGTAGCCTACAGCCGCCGCAGCCAACAGTCCTGATTAGGTGTATATGGCTGAATTATTGGAGTTATAGTCTCAAATGACTATGGGAAGAATTGTTATAGTGGTGAATTGACACGGGGGATGAATTGTCATGGGACGAATTGACATGCTCCCCAAAACTCAGCGCTCAAACAAGGAGACTTCTGAGAGAAGCCACAGAGAGGCCAACAGTCACTTTGAAGGAGCTACAGAGTTCAGTGTCTGGGAGTGGAGTAATGGTGCACCAGTCAACCATATCAAGAGCTCTAACACTGGCCTGTATGGGAGGGTGGCAATAAAGAAGACATTACTCAGGAAGTACCATCTGCATTGACACCTTAACACTTCATGTTATCTATGGAAACTATAACTGCTATGGAGGAGTGAGGCCATGAAACACCAGTACTGGGCTGACTTCAAGCTGACTGGTTGTATTGTAGTTTTTCCTCTATCCAGAAAGTTATGAGACAATACTTCCTATAAAGGTTAGGGCAATACTTTTCTAAATACTCTGCTCATGTCTTTAGTTTCATCTGATAACATTTAATTTAAGTAAAATCCACATGAAGATTTTCATGGCCACAGGAAGGACATTAGTTTATTTATAGCCTAAATGGATCCATCAGTTCAAATTTCACCATTCATTTATTGAACCGAATCCAAATACTCAAGCCCATTACTAAGTAAACTTTGGAGAGGGTCATGTTACCTTAATTGTTATTTTTTCTTACAATTGGTATTTATTTCACTACAACTTTTGGTTAAGTGATTTATTTCTCAAGTACTTTGACTACTTATAAAGCCTTGATATTTTACATATATCATCTATGTTGATGAAGGGGATGAAAAAAGGACATGCAACTTTGCTAATTTTTAATATACATACACAACAATTTTATGGGGTAATGTTTAACACTAAAACAAATAACTAAATTGAAAACAATTACCTTTATATTTTATTGCATCTGTTTTAGGAGAGCTTTTATTAATTAACTACTCTGCATCTTTTGACCTATGAAAGACTTAGGACATAATTTAAATCGGCAAACAAGGTATGCTGTGCCAAAAGAACAATTATTTCAATACCCCAAGCCACTAACATCTACCTCTGAGTTATTCTTACCCAGCAGGCAGTATTTGCAAGATTATAGCATGCCAAGAATTTCACATTTGCTTGTGAGCTGTACCATAAAGGCCTTAGAAAACACTGCAAGAATTAACATAATTTATTTTAACACTGTCCGAATACAAGTACAATATGTGTTTTGGTTTGTGTGTTATTGCAGTAGAGAAATTGCTGAGGCTATTTCTTCAAGTTCATCCAACTAAATATCCTTACTAAATGTAGGAATAGTCCTCCTTTTTAATTTCATTTTTGGTGGCTGTTTTGTTTTGGTCTGTCTGTTTTAAAAATGAACGAGAACAACATTAAATAGACTAAGGTATACAATGTATTACTCTTGTGTCTTTTTGTTCACTAAATGTATTTTGATTTTCCTATGAATTATGGCATTGTAGCAGAAAAATGCCAGAACATTCTGTTCCAACTTGTTAAGTCTGTTCTTGTGTTTTATGTTAGTTGGAAACTTCTTGAAAAGGATTCTGTGAAATGAAGGTGTGAGCTATTTTTTTAAATGTGGTTATATGTTTCACTGCCTCCACTGTTTCACAACCTACTTGCAAATGAGGTTTTAAATGCAACAAATAATGCTTTGCAGCCCGGGGATTTGCTCATGTAATATAAAATAAAAATGTGATTTCAGTGTTAAGCTAAATATTTAAAGGTTTATTTTTATTTTTATTCTACTTTTTTGACCTAGAGTTTTTACCTAGACATTTACATTACCTTCTCCATTCTTTTTCAAAATTATCTACAATGCTATCTCAGTGGTAGCTACCAAGTGGGTAAACAGTCACTGTGACGATTATGTATATGCTTTTATTGATAATATACTGGAGTGTCATTGCTGAATTTGCAGTATTGCTCTGATCTCAATATGTGTAACTGAGAGTATTTTAATAAAACAGGATAATGTGCTCACTGTAATCTTATTTAAGAGGAC
Organism: Amia ocellicauda; assembly: GCF_036373705.1. Lineage (NCBI taxonomy): Eukaryota > Metazoa > Chordata > Actinopteri > Amiiformes > Amiidae > Amia > Amia ocellicauda. The sequence continues at coordinate 11,589,986 of NC_089859.1, forward strand.
TACTCTGTTTTAATGCTTTGTATCCCAGGAGGACTTGTTGTCAGTCCTCTTCTTCTTTTCTCCTATTAGTGCCGGCATTTCAGAAGCAACAGCCAGCACCCTGGCTGCATGGAGCAATATATCAATACAAAAATTACAAGTGCCCTCTATGATCCATTAATGTGCTGTTAATTAGATTTGACATTGCTTTATTTACAAGCAATTAATGAATTGTAAGGCGTGGTCTGATCTAATTTATGAGGCTTAATATCTTATACACATTTTATTATGTGAGATGCTAACTGTAACCTCTTTGTAGGAAATGGATCTAAAGTCTTAATCCAGATAGAATCAAGTATTTCCAATTATTATCCAGGCATGACCTTTGGGGTTAATATACCAGAGCTGCATGAAAACAAGAAAATAAATAAAAAATATCTCACACTTTATGATGCATCCTCTCTGTGTATTTCATTATTTCACACCAATTACACTTTACTGCTTTCGCAGTTTTGCTTTCCCCCCACTTCAAAGAGAAATGTGCCTTTTGTCATGTATATTATTTTGACCTGTTTTCTAACATTCTTTGGTGATGTGTGTTTTCTTCCCTTCTATCATTTTGAAAAACATATATAGAAATCATGTATTAATATAATATATGATTCATTTTCTTATGAACAAAAAACTTGAAAACTAAACTTGAAATAAATGAAAACATCCTTACAAGCTAATAGTATAAACTGTTATGAAATTAATAAAGTACTAAAAAGATTATAGATACATTATAGATACATAGGTTAAATATGTACTAATGTTTAACAGCTTTGTTAAATCTTGGAAAATTGAAGAAGATCAAAGAATAATCGAAGAAGTCAAAAGTTATATCTACCTTGGACAACAAATCAGCACAGAAAGTGATATTATGGATGAAATCAAAAGAAGAGTGAAAATGGGATGGAGTGCATTTAGAAGAAACTGCATGCTGTTGAAAGGAAATCTACCCATTTGCCTTTCACTTAATGCAAACATGATATGAAGTCTGCAGACAACTTAAAGAAACATGGAAATATCCTTCGAATAGTGAGAAGAGATCAAGAAACAAATGAAAATGTTAAAATGGCAATGGGCTGGACACATTGCAAGAAAAACAGATCAAAGATGGACAAAGGAAGCTATTTAATCTATACCAAGAGAAGGAAAAAATAAAATATATGTAAAATGTTTAACCTGTATATGTGAAAGAACCTACAATACCCTTTCTAGTGACTTTAGTCAATTTCAAACAGTTCATTGGAAGGGGCAAAATATGTTGCCATATGTGAATGTAAATAGTCTTTTTTTATGGCATACTTAGTGTCAATAACCTTACTGTTCATAAACTTAAATGATCTAAAAGAGTGAGATGCTACACCAGTCTGTGCATAGATTACATGGATTCTACCACCTGAGTTGGAGACATTTTCATTAATATTTTATTTTCCTTCGTGCCAAGCACATCATTGTGATAAAATGTTTGTCCACAAACACTCTTTGATTTATACAGGTGTGTATATACAGGGTTGGGAGGGTTACTTTTAAAAAAGTATTTCATTACAGAATACTGATTACCTTGTTTTGAAAATAATCTGTAACCTAATCCAATTACTCCAAGTCAGTAACTTAATCAGAATACTTTTAGATTACTTTTGGAATACTTTTTTTTGTACTACACATTCTAATGGATGATGGATTGAAGTAAAATTACAGAATGTATCTGCGGCAATGCACGGCAGATTTGTAACAAGAATGCACAGTACCGTAAGACATTTCTACATGGACAATTAATAACCACATCAAAATAAAATGTGATGGGGCACAATATTCCAACTGAGGAAATATTCTCTTTTGCCCCCCCATGGTGCTGGGCCTGATTTTGATACCCTTTATTTTTTTACAAACCGACATAAACCAGACATATCAATAAGGTGTTAAAGTCAAAGAAGGTGTATCACATTCAGTCATTTTAATGCAGGAGTTGGTTTCAGTTTTCTGCTAATCACTGATATCATGAAACCTTGAAAACTTAAATAGGTACCTTGCCTGTAAATTGTTAGTATGTTTAATGCTTGTAAAGACTACAGTTTGTTTTTGAAGAAACACTGATCAAGCAACTTGCTATAATAAAGGGGATTTAAACGCCATGTATTGTGATCCACGTTATGGTTATCACCAGTTCCCTTTCAAATCTAAAGACAGCCATTACTGAAGGGGAAGAGCCTTCTGACCTGCCAATCAGTGAAAACATGTACCAAAGCTGCCCAATAGGGGCCCTGCTGGCAGGAGGAAGACCCGCCCCCGGCATCTGTGAAAAGTCTCTTCTGCTGCCTGCCATTTCTTCTTTCACCTTGCCAGTGATACTTGCTGTTGGTTTTCTTTTGCTTTGCGTACATGCTAAATGCATAGAAGTGTGCTCACCTGCTCTTTGGAGTTTGGATAATTTTTGCAGAGCCTCTTCAGTTTTCCCTCTTCGGAGTCTAGACTACGGTTTTTATCAAGCTTTTGCTTCTCTTCGGAGGTAAGTGTGCAGCAGGAGTCTCGCTAGGAGCCGGCCTCGGAACTTCCATTGACATCCGCTGTACGATTATTACTTCCTGTACCATCTGTTCTTCTTCTACAGATTCGAGTGAAAGAAGAAGTAAGGGGAGAAGGAGACCCTACTCCGACTGTAGCAGCCTCCCAGTTGGTCAGCTGACCATCCCGCTTGCTTCTCTATCTCCACACTATCTTGACCTCTGTCGGCGGTCTTTAAACCATCCGACATATTGACGATAACTCTCCACCACGCGACATCGACGTCGACATCGACCATCCTCGGTCGACCTTGACCAAACTATTGACTCGACCACTCTGTCGATGTCGACCCCAGCCATCCACCTCTCGATCATCCGTAATCGACCTCAACCACCGCTGTCGATTGCTCAACCACATTTGTCGACCTTCATCCGACTCCGTCGACCTCTCGACTTCGACATCTTGACCCTCTATCGACCTCCCGACACCTGTATTGACCTCTCAATCCTGGACGTTGACAACCTGGACATTCGGATCAACAACATCGAGGGGGACAGTATCTGTTGTGAGGGGTTCCTTCTGCCTCAGGAACTGTCCGCGTACATAAAGGGTCTGGACGAAGGAGATATCGGGACAGATCTCCTTCTAGGGATGAAGCCGAAAGGGGCATTCCACCGGTGTTCCTGGTGCCAGGGCAAGCTGCCCTCGGACGACGGGCACGACCTGTGTGTGCACTGTGTGGGAGAAAAGCATGCCCAGCGTGCACTGACAGGAGAAGAGGGCTGTGACTATTGCACAGCCTTTACGGAGGCCACACGCCGTACGAGGGCCAGGAACTCCCCACTGTCAAGAGCTCTGCCCGCTGCTCATCTGTAGACCCTCCACACAGGCCTCTATGCAACACAGGACAGACGGCAGTCCTCTTCCTCCAGGGCTTCACCAGCTAGGGTGCAGTCCGTTTCCTCCTCTCCGCCCTCCTCGCAGGCGTTCTCTGGGGATGAGAGCATGTTCCCTCAGACGGAGGTCCCCGAGAGCTGGACGATCCCACTTCAGATCTCGATCATCCAGACGCTCCACTCCTCGAAGAGCTGAGGGCTACCTGGGACCATCCAGCAACAGTCCCTGCCCTAGCCAGGAGAGGGGAGGCTTATGCCAGGACCCAGGGCACGGCAGAAGCGGGCTTGGTGGATTTTCCCTGCATAAATTCCACCATAGCCACACTCGTCTTCCTATCTCCGGGAGACGAGTGCGGCTATGGTGGAATTAAAACCGAGGCACGCAAGCACGGACCGGGAGGGCTAGCAGTGCTCGTTCTTGGCGAACTGAGAGAGCGAGATCTGTAGTGCGGGTGAAAGCCGGCAGAGGAGCACCTCACGTGGGCGAAATATCGTACGACACACCACGGCTCTGGCCGGGCAGCCGGGCCACGGATTTTACTGCCGCTGCTAGTGCTCCTGCTGTGGAGGAAAAAGCCCTGTGGACAAAAAACCAACACAGCAAGCAGTCGGAATATACACTCACCTAAAGGATTATTAGGAACACCTGTTCAAATTCTCATTAATGCAATTATCTAACCAACCAATCACATGGCAGTTGCTTCAATGCATTTAGGGGTGTGGTCCTGGTCAAGACAATCTCCTGAACTCCAAACTGAATGTCTGAATGGGAAAGAAAGGTGATTTCAGCAATTTTGAGCGTGGCATGGTTGTTGGTGCCAGATGGGCCGGTCTGAGTATTTCACAATCTGCTCAGTTACTGGGATTTTCACGCACAACCATTTCTAGGGTTTACAAAGAATGGTGTGAAAAGGGAAAAACATCCAGTATGCGGCAGTCCTGTGGGCGAAAATGCCTTGTTGATGCTACAGGTCAGAGGAGAATGGGCCGACTGATTCAAGCTGATAGAAGAGCAACTTTGACTGAAATAAACACTCGTTACAACCGAGGTATGCAGCAAAGCATTTGTGAAGCCACAACACGTACAACCTTGAGGCGGATGGGCTACAACAGCAGAAGACCCCACCGGATACCACTCATCTCCACTACAAATAGGAAAAAGAGGCTACAATTTGCACAAGCTCACCAAAATTGGACAGTTGAAGACTGGAAAAATGTTGCCTGGTCTGATGAGTCTCGATTTCTGTTGAGACATTCAGATGGTAGAGTCAGAATTTGGCGTAAACAGAATGAGAACATGGATCCATCATGCCTTGTTACCACTGTGCAGGCTGGTGGTGGTGGTGTAATGGTGTGGGGGATGTTTTCTTGGCACACTTTAGGCCCCTTAGTGCCAATTGGGCATCATTTAAATGCCACGGCCTACCTGAGCATTGTTTCTGACCATGTCCATCCCTTTATGACCACCATGTACCCATCCTCTGATGGCTACTTCCAGCAGGATAATGCACCATGTCACAGAGGTCGAATCATTTCAAATTGGTTTCTTGAACATGACAATGAGTTCACTGTACTAAACTGGCCCCCACAGTCACCAGATCTCAACCCAATAGAGCATCTTTGGGATGTGGTGGAACGGGAGCTTCGTGCCCTGGATGTGCATCCCACAAATCTCCATCAACTGCAAGATGCTATCCTATCAATATGGGCCAACATTTCTAAAGAATGCTTTCAGCACCTTGTTGAATCAATGCCACGTAGAATTAAGGCAGTTCTGAAGGCGAAAGGGGGTCAAACACAGTATTAGTATGGTGTTCCTAATAATCCTTTAGGTGAGTGTATATAGCACTATATAAACACAACTATTATTTTTAAAAGGCTCTTCTTGTGAACGAAACTGAAACTGAAAGCGCAGCCAGACCTCCGGTGCGCAGATGGGACAGAATCGGGATTAGCTATCAATAATAACTAAACACACACAAGACAGAGATGATGTGTAGTGAAAACAGTGGTGAACAACACTATGAAGTGAGCCAGCCAGCCGAAATACACAGTTTGAATGTTTATTACAAACACAGACTCAGCTTACGTTCCTGAGTCCAGCGAAGAGGCAAAAGAGGACGATCCTGCGCTGACGTCACGTTTTATAGAACAGGAAGTGTGAAGGGACCTGTTCTGATTGACGAGCGCAGGGGCCAATGGCAGCTTTGATAGAGTGATGTTTCGATCGGTTCCCGCAGAAGTGCGCAGAAACCCCTCCCCCTTGGGCAGTGCTTCCGACTTTAAAGATAACAATGTTTGCAAAAATACTATACACGGGCCTCTTCAGATTCCCTTACACTTGTACACTTTAATGTAAATTATGTATCAGAATACTTGTCTGACAGGAGTAACATAACAGAAATACAAGTATCATAATTCTGTAATCTGACTACATAACGCCGCTACTTGTATTCCATTACTCCACCCTGTGTATGTATGTATGTATTTATGTATATGTGTGTATATATATGTGTGTGTGTGTGTGTGTGTGTGTGTGTATAAATTACCTTGCCTTTTTCAATAGATTTTTGCTGCAGGCTATATATCTTCTGGTGTAGCTAGATATTCAGCACCAAGGACAGCTCCCCATAGTTATAAACCTGTGAGGTTTGCAAATCCCTTTTAGATCTTTCAAATTTCTGAACGAGAAACTTACTTTTTCTGGAATTCAATTAAGCACTTTCCAACATGCAGTAAGCTAGGGAGACCAGCACCCACTGAGAACTGTCGGATTGTTATAATATTAAGCAATTAAACATCGTCTCTCTCTGGCATTTGTGGATTACTTCAATTAAAGTCTTTTCAAATAAAGTTTCTTGATAATGCACAGTGGGCGGTTAAGTGGAATGTTTCATGGCACACATACTTTGTTTTAGTGGTACATAGTTCAAGCAAGATAACCCCTCATGTAATCAGGACCCACTAGAAATGTTAATTACTAATATATAATATTGCGTGTGTGTGTCTGTGTGTGTGTGCGTGCGTGTGTGTGTGCCTATGTATGTATATATATATATATATATATATATATATACACTCACCTAAAGGATTATTAGGAACACCATACTAATACTGTGTTTGACCCCCTTTCGCCTTCAGAACTGCCTTAATTCTACGTGGCATTGATTCAACAAGGTGCTGAAAGCATTCTTTAGAGATGTTGGCCCATATTGATAGGATAGCATCTTGCAGTTGATGGAGATTTGTGGGATGCACATCCAGGGCACGAAGCTCCCGTTCCACCACATCCCAAAGATGCTCTATTGGGTTGAGATCTGGTGACTGTGGGGGCCAGTTTAGTACAGTGAACTCATTGTCATGTTCAAGAAACCAATTTAAAATGATTCGACCTTTGTGACATGGTGCATTATCCTGCTGGAAGTAGCCATCAGAGGATGGGTACATGGTGGTCATAAAGGGATGGACATGGTCAGAAACAATGCTCAGGTAGGCCGTGGCATTTAAATGATGCCCAACTGGCACTAAGGGGCCTAAAGTGTGCCAAGAAAACATCCCCCACACCATTACACCACCACCACCAGCCTGCACAGTGGTAACAAGGCATGATGGATCCATGTTCTCATTCTGTTTACGCCAAATTCTGACTCTACCATCTGAATGCCTCAACAGAAATCGAGACTCATCAGACCAGGCAACATTTTTCCAGTCTTCAACTGTCCAATTTTGGTGAGCTTGTGCAAATTGTAGCCTCTTTTTCCTATTTGTAGTGGAGATGAGTGGTACCCGGTGGGGTCTTCTGCTGTTGTAGCCCATCCGCCTCAAGGTTGTACGTGTTGTGGCTTCACAAATGCTTTGCTGCATACCTCGGTTGTAACTTTATTTCAGTCAAAGTTGCTCTTCTATCAGCTTGAATCAGTCGGCCTATTCTCCTCTGACCTCTAGCATCAACAAGGCATTTTCGCCCACAGGACTGCCGCATACTGGATGTTTTTCCCTTTTCACACCATTCTTTGTAAACCCTAGAAATGGTTGTGCGTGAAAATCCCAGTAACTGAGCAGATTGTGAAATACTCAGACCGGCCCGTCTGGCACCAACAACCATGCCACGCTCAAAATTGCTTAAATCACCTTTCTTTCCCATTCAGACATTCAGTCTGGAGTTCAGGAGATTGTCTTGACCAGGGCCACACCCCTAAATGCATTGAAGCAACTGCCATGTGATTGGTTGGTTAGATAATTGCATTAATGAGAAATTGAACAGGTGTTCCTAATAATCCTTTAGGTGTGTGTATATATATATATTAACATTACCATACAATTGTTGATTTAAATGCTGCTCATGTGTGTAAATGTGTATATATATATGTGTATCTGTGCATTTGTCAGGCGGTGTGTGTGTATATATATATATATATATATATATATATATATATATATATATTGTGGCACCAAGTGGGGTTGGGCTCTCAGGTGGGGTTCAAGGAACACGCAGTCTAGGTTATGGTGCAAAATAAGTGCAGTTTATGCATGATTCCGTGCAGTGTGCATGAGTCAAATCAAAATAGATCAGACTCTTATTTGAGTCTAACTACAACACATGAATCAGATCCCTAACTACACATATAACTAATCATAGTGATGAACAGGACTAACAATCCAGTATCTGCAATCCAAGTTCAAAATGCAAAGTCCAATTACCGTGGAAGTTCTCTGATCTGTGTGTGTGTGTGTGTGCGTGTGTATATGTATGTGTATGTGTATATAGTTATACTCTTGGACATTGTTTATCAAGTAGCTAGAGCTGCAACTGAGATATTCAATAACAGTTATATTCAGATATTCAGGAACAGAGAGGAAATAGTGGAAGAACAAGAAGAAAAATAATTCGAAATAAACAAGATTTAATAGTGCCCTATAGTGAATATTGAAATACAGTGAAGAAATAATCAATATAAATGGAGGTTATGGTTTTTAAATTACAATGCCAATACGTTCTAAGAAACATATAAGCATATTATTTTAATTGTTATTTTTAGCCTTATATTGCACTTTTAACCCTCACCAAAGCTTAACACTTTGGTCAAATTAAATGTGTGATTTGTATAAAAATACTTGGAAAAACAAATATTTAACAGAAGCATGCACCTTTCACTGCCACACTGTATTCGCATCCTGCTGCAAGATGGCTCCCTCTAAAACATGGACCGGCACTCCACTTTACGTCTGACAGCAGTGGTATGCTGGAGGGGAAGGAAGTTTGGGCCAGGGATCGATCCCAGGTTGCTTGTTACTGCACTGCCAAAAAAGCCCAGATAACCTGGCAATGTGGTAACAGGCTGCTTCATACATCAAACCCCTCTAGAATATTATTAAGGATGTGCTTTTGACTATCAGCAACAACAGAGCAACTATTACAAAAACAAAAACAACAACACTAGTAATGATTATGTATGTCATTGTTCCTATTCAAAGTGCACACCTATCCCTAATCATAAAATAATTAGCAAATTGCAGCAAAACATTAACTTAATATGAGTTCTCTGCTTGAATTTTCTTTGCAATTAATGAATCTTTGACTTTGGCAAGCTGAAGCAAACCTCTTAGATCACTCACCATATGAATCTGTGAAGTAATAAATATCTACATAAAACCTTGACGACGGCTAAAATTCTACCTTTGATTAAACTGTGTGTATAATCCAAGTGCTAAATGCAGCACCTGCTCTGGAAGAACATGAAGTTTTTAATTTTATTTAGCATCTGGGTGGTCAGCTTAATGCAAATTTGCTCCTTGGCTCCTTTGCCTTTTTATTTAACAACTCAATCTGCTTTTAAGATGCAACTTTAGTGCAGTAATTTACAATTTATCTACTTTCATTGTCAAAAAGAAGTTGATGTGCCAAATGCATATGTATTTAATGGGGACCCAGGAGGCGTTAGATCTGGTATACGACAGACGATGACAAATCAACTGCAGAAACATGCAGCCCAACAAAACTGCATGCTCATTGCTCCACGTCTTCAGAGTAAAATGCGGAGGACAACTGTTTTCTTTCTTCCGCTTACAGATCTCTGCTGAATGTCATTTAGAAAACAGGAAATAATGTGTTGCTTGTTTAGGACTGTGTCTATAAGATTTGTCTTCACTTTAATCGAAATTCTGCTGCTTTCCACTATTTGATACTCTACACTGGCTTCCTCTCCCAGCATGTAGCTATTCAATTCAAGACCCATGCCCTTACCCACTGCTGTCTTCAGCATCCTGCTCCTTTTTACCTCGTATCTCCTGTCTCTCCCCGCCACCTCTCACCCTCTCCTTTTTTCTTTCGCTGTTCAATTAGTCATGCCATTCCTCAGTTGTTCCACTGCCCTGGCTGGCTCTTTCTCCTCTCTTGCCCCACAGACTGCACCGTGTCTTACCACCTTTTAGTATCTCTTCAAGACATATGCGTTTAGAATACACCTGTATACCACTGAGATACCACTTTGTTGAGCACGGAACACATTTGTACAGTCCTGTTCCATGACTGATGAAGATTATAAATCAATATTGTTAAAGATTTGTGAATTGATTTATTACTGCCATTCAGTCAATTAATCAATTAAATGCTGGAATAAATAGAAAGAAAATACAATTGCAGGACATAATGGATAAAGTGTAATTATAGTTTGCAAAGAAGTGCAGAATAACAGCAAATACATTTATACTGTATTTTAGAATAGTCTAATTTACTTTGCTGTTTTGCATTAATTATCAGTGTATGAACCTACAGTTGCAACAATGTCCCCATTCCAGACTGAAATTAAAAATGTTAATTAATAATTTGTAATAATGTATTTGATAATTTGTTTCTGTATGCCGTTTTCACATGATATCAGGTGTTATGCTGTGTTGTGGGGCTTTGTTATAAGACCCCATATTATTTGATTTTTATTATTTTTTTAAATGCCTGTGACATTTCCCTATTGTACATTTTGGACACGAGAAAAAATATCCATCCAGTGATTTGTCATCTTTTGTATGATTGGACATACTGCATTCAAGATAAATTCTCAGAATCAAAGAGGTGAAGCCACACATTGCTGTCCTTGAAGCCTAGGTTTCCTCCAGTCCCTCCTCACAATAAACCACATGCTTCAGAAAAGATTCAATTTTATTGTTTTCTATTTGAGCCCAGGTGGAGTATAAGCCGTATTATTATGACCGAGAGATTGAGAGAAAGAAGTGTTTAAAGCAATAAAGAAGTCACTCTGAACCACATGCAAGCAATAAAGTGAAGTGTCAGCCCAATACAGACTGCATTTAATGAAGGACTTTTGCTCCATAGGGTGAAGTGCAATCTGTTTGAAAAACTAGTCTATAAGACACTGCAAACATGAATCTAACCTGTTCAATTAATTATAGTTTTGAACACATTAATATTGCGATGAGTTAAATCTAAAGCTCTTTACCACAAACATGTGTTGTTTAACTTTTTGATGGGAAATTGTTTTATTTAGACATGATTCAATTTAACTCAAGCATGATGCTGTCTGATGAATGTACAGACACATCACTGTTATTCGTGTCCTCAAAATAAACCAAACATTAACATTGCTCCCCCAGTCTTAATGTTTTTAGTGTTCTTGAGGGCAGCATCCAAGAAATGTTCATGACTAATAAAATCCTAGACCAAATCAGAACTTACTTCACAACCTACCTTGCCATGTGCAAATTAAGAACTTATACCCATCACTGTTTTATTTGTAATTAAATGTGACTTCAGATAATAAATTACACCATGATTGGAAGCAAGCAATCCAATACCAATACTTATCAAGAGTCTTTCTTTCGTGAAATATCCTAAGCTCTATTAGAAATTCATTCAAATACACAAGTTTTAATATTTTCTTTGACCTGTTTAGTTTAGAATGAGCATACTGTATTCCCATATTTTTTACATTTATTTTATCCCAGTTCAAAACTTAATTAAGCTGGGCCTCGGAAACACAAACGAGAGAAAATATATCGCTCCCTTTTCTTCTCTGTTTTTTTTTTTTTGGATTGGTGACTAATTATTTAGTGGCTGTGACTGAAATGTGACAAATTGAGGAATGAACCCAAATGAATTAGGCTTTCAGTTCAAATTATCCCCCTAGCATTGACTTGTGTTGCACCTGAACCAAGTGAAGCACATTGCCAGAGAGAAAATTAAAATGCCCAGCGGGTTTCTGAACTAAGCCAATGGCATGTGATGCAAATGTAACACTACTTTAAATGTAGCAAATATTGGAAACTTGTAAGTTGTAGTTTCCTCCAAGGTCCCTATTGACTCCTCTACAGAAAAACATAATACGCTTATAATGCACCAGTTGTATAAGTTCAAAAATATACAATTCCAGCACTAGTAAATACATTTCAGCCATTTACATATTTTTGTATATATCTTTGCTTAACTCTTGTATTTTAGGGCAGAATTATTATGCAGGTTATGTCTGTGTTTTGTAAGTTTGTTTCATTCTTACACAAATAACTATTCACAGCTTGAAATATCAGAACACAATTACACAATATTAGACATTTCTTTTTTTTTCCTGCTACATATAATGGCCAGGGGACAGACCTATTTATTTACAAACTGTCTAGAAGAAAGGCTTTTAGCTTTTTTGTGTGTAAGTCTCTGCAGACAATCTGTTTCCATATTCACAGAAATAGAATTACAATTCTTTTTACCTGGAAAGCCATGAGAGACCAAACTTCTATATAATTCAGCACAAAGCACCTCTAACTAAAAAGTGTAACATGAAGCACTTTACTATTTAAGTCTAAATTATGTGATATGAGATCCAATATTTTTAAGTACTCCTCTAAAATGGTCTGATGTGAAAATAATCGGATTTCTGAATCTCCCTGAGGATGTCAATATTTCTTTGAAAACGTGCTGCTCTCTCTGGAAGAAACTTAAACCCAGGGACAGTTGTTCATCCTTATTTGCATTATCAGTACAGCGGCTTTTCAGTTCTCCAGCTGTGAGACTCACTTCTTCTTCCTGTTGTACCATTCATTTCCTTTGGGAGTGCTAAGATACAAAGAATATCCCACACTCCCCTAGGGGCTCATGTAATTGCCCTACATGGGTAATTTAGTGCTAAAAACTGGCAAACTCAATAATAATAATAATAATAATAATAATAATAATAATAATAATAATAATATATATTATATATTATATATTAATTATAATTCTATAATAACTGGCAAAGGAGAATTGACAAGTATCTCACTTTGGTTAGGACAAAGTTTGGAAGAGTTTGGTACACAGTGCATCTTATTTGTCCTACAATTTGCAAAGGTTATTTGTGTCGTGATGGTTACCACTTTATTAATAAAGCTTGTATGAACTGTGTTTTATGCTGCATTAGTTATTTAGGGGTTATTTATTTTAGTATTTTATAAACTTGTTTATGTCTGTCTGTACATATTACAGTGACCAGATGTGACCAGAAATGAAAGTAACAGGTTTTGAAGTGTCAAATGGCCCAAACGCCTTATGGATTTGATTGATCGTGACTGCATTCTATGCATATACAATGCAAAGAGTAATGCAACAAACCTCTTAGGTCATATGTTGTGTAGTGCTTTATTTTATGGAAATAATGTCCATCAGTACGTTATGTTCATTGTGTGCAGCCAGCACTGATGGAAGTGTATGGTGGGAGTCTGTAATGAACATCTGCAGTATTGATTGAGTGCTGCAAAGAGAATTGCACTGAAAATATAACTGAATCTTAAATTCTCTGTGATGCACAGGAATGACCAATCAGAAAGTCTAAAGTCTAAAGAGAGCAATTTCTGGTACTACATTAAACGCTATATTGGAGTAGGATTTCCACAGTGAAATTGCATCAAAGCAACTGCAGCCATTATGTAAACCATGGGGGATGCTACAGTCTCTAAAATTAGTAGCCTTTTGTTGATTTTTTGTTTTATATAAAAATGGATGCATGTGTGTACTTGTGTATGTGTCTTTGTGTGCATATTCATCTGTGTGTTTATAATCTTTAAAGCAATATGTGCTGGTAATAAATTGTGCAATCCATGTTTATAAAACATTTGCTGAGAAAATCCTCTTTCTTTGTCTAAGCCACAGATGGAGTTGTGCTGTACGTAAGGGATGATAAAGCAAGTTTCTGATGTGCTCTGACATATTTATCTACAAAATAAAATATGTAATCTCATTTATTTATGTAAAAGGTATATCCTTTTTATTAGAAGGTCCATCCACTGTAATACCAGACTTAAGGGAGCTGCCAACTAAAGCAGTATTACAGACATCCAGAGCATTGTGAACTAATAGAGAAACTCTCTGACCTAAATCAAATATACACAGTGTGTATATATATATATATATATATATATATATATATATATATATATATATATATATATAAAAAAGTATTTGATCCCCTAATGATTTTGTATGTTTTCCCACTGACAAAGAAATGATCAGTCTGTAATTTTAATGGTAGGTGTATTTTAACAGTGAGAGACAGAATAACAACAAAAAAATCCAGAAAAACGCATTTCAAAAAAGTTATAAATTGATTTGCATGTTAATGAGTGAAATAAGTTTTTGACCCTTCGACTTAGTACTTGGTGGCAAAACCCTTGTTGGCAATCACAGAGGTCAGACGTTTCTTCTAGTTGGCCACCAGGTTTGCACACATCTCAGGAGGGATTTTGTCCCACTCCTCTTTGCAGATCCTCTCCAAGTCATTAAGGTTTCAAGGCTGACGATTGGCAACTTGAACCTTCAGCTCCCTCCACAGATTTTCTATGGGATTAAGGTCTGGAGACTGGTTAGGCCACTCCAGGACCTTAATGTGCTTCTTCTTGAGCCACTCCTTTGTTGCCTTGGCTGTGTGTTTTGGGTCATTGTCATGCTGGAATACCCATCCACGACCCATTTTCAATGCCCTGGCTGAGGGAAGGAGGTTCTCACGCAAGATTTGACGGTACATGGCCCTGTCCATTGTCCCTTTGATGCGGTGCAGTTGTCCTGTCCCCTTAGCAGAAAAACACCCCTAAAGCATAATGTTTCCACCTCCATGTTTGACGGTGGGGATGGTGTTCTTGGGGTCATTCCTCCTCCTCCAAACACGGTGTAGCGTTATGATGGGTTATTTTGATAAGAGCATTTTAGCTCTGAGCTGAAGCACTGATCCAAAGAAGACCTCTCCCCCCAAAGTTATCAGATTTCCTTAAAGCGTGGGACTGGTTTACATCAAAGTGACAGTCTGGGAGGATGGCACCGAGAATAGGCTAAATAGTTTGGAATCCTGCTGTGAAATGTCTGGGGAAGGGGGCCTGTAGGTAATAAAAACTCTTTGAAATGGTTGAGAGCCGAAATCCAGACACAGAGCTACGAACCCGGGCCAACCGGCATTTCCAAAAGATGGCATGGATTGACATCAGTCATAAATCAAGCCCCCCTCCAATAGGACACTGGGGGCTGAAACCGAAATCCAATCTCAAAAACTCAAGAACCAATCACCTATTGATCCGACAGGCGTATAAAGAACAGCACACGCTCTCTCTTTCTCTCTCTCTCTCTCTCTCTCTCTCTCACCTGAACCAGAAACTCGCTGCCACAGCTCAACCTGTAGCTCTGTTGCCAGAACCAGAACCAGAAACCAACTAAGTCTTTGCAACAGAAGAGTTAAACTGGGAGAAGGAGATTGAGCCGTACAAGGAATTCTTTTAAAAGGACTTTATTAAATAAAGAACTTTACAGACTGCGCATGCCCGCCTGTGCCCACCTGATCAGTGGAGTTTTACAGCTGGACAATTGACTAAGTCGACTGTATACGAAAGTTTTTAGTCATTTAAATAGCTATTTGAGACTTAAGAAACTTGACCCTTGAAACGAACAGGGCCCTGCTTTCCTCAAAGACTTTGTCTTCAAGTAACTACGGTGGAACCCCTGCTTACAAAGAAGATTTTTTGCACAACCTTGGAGCCTTCAAACCAGTGGAAAATCTGTTTGGAAACGACTCTACTTTCGCGAAACCCCAACTTCCAGGTGCATCGACTGAGTGGAAGTTCTTGGACAAAGCCGAACAGGACTGCCTTTGTTCCAACCACACGGACCTCGTGCCGTGTGCTGTTATCTGAGCCCGAAGCCAGAGAGGCCTCTCTGTGACGAAGTTCAGATAAGTTTAACAGTTTGGAGTTCATGATTCATGACATTTGAGAAATCAATTAGAACTCTAGAATGTGTAATATCATTTAGTTTTCTTAAATATAAATGTGTGTTGCATTAAACTGTTTTGTTGATAATTTTAGAAATAAAATCTGTCAACGCCGAGAAATATCTTCTCATTCCTGTTTAACTGTTTAGTCTGAAATTGACACACGTTAATAGACATTAGATTATAGGTGGCCCTGCCTATCCTTAATCATTGAATAATAATCAGTTAAGGGAAATTGTGGTAACAAGTAATGATAGGATCTTTCTCGGCACCTAAACGTAAATGAGACTGATATATATATATATATATATATATATATATATAACGAGAAGTTACCTGACATAAATACTAACCTGCGTAGTTATTTAATGTCTGACTAACAATACTAATGAGAGACTCACCTTCGTCTCACTAACCGGTATTGTAGTCAATGTGTTTATAACCTTTTTTGTTTAACGATTTGTGTGTTATCATATGCGATCCCATGGTCTTTGATTTGGTCACGGAAGTGATTTGTCTTTGATTTGTTGATCTAGAGTTGAATTTTAATTAGTTTTTCCCTTTTGTATAATTAGTGTAGTGCTACATTTAGTCTTTGTTTTTGAATAAATTTGACAATTTATTTCTTTGGAATTGGTGTCTGTGTCCAATTATTACAGAAATTGAGTTCTACAAGATTCCAGGATTCGTGATAAGGTGATACTATAAATTCACTTCTTTAATTGAAATTTATAAGTGTTCCTCACGCTACAACGGCGAGTTGAGTTGATGCCAAAGAGCTCGATTTTGGTCTCATCTGACCACAACACTTTCACCCAGTTCTCCTCTGAATCATTCAGATGTTCATTGGCAAACTTCAGACGGGCCTGTACATGTGCTTTCTTGAGCAGGGGGACCTTGCGGGCGCTGCAGGATTTCAGTCCTTCAAGGCATAGTGTATTATCAATTGTTTCTTGGTGGCTATGGTCCCAGCTGCCTTGAGATCATTAACAAGATCCTCCCGTGTAGTTCTGGGCTGATTCCTCACCATTCTCATGATCATTGAAACTCCACGAGGTGAGATCTTGCATGGAGCCCCAGACCGAGTTATTTTGTGTTTCTTCCATTTGCGAATAATCGCACCAACTGTTGTCACCTTCTCACCAAGCTGCTTGGCGATGGTCTTGTAGCCCATTCCAGCCTTGTGTAGGTCTACAATCTTGTCCCTGACATCCATGGACAGCTCTTTGGTCTTGGCCATGGTGGAGAGTTTGGAATCTGATTGATTGATTGCTTCTGTGGACAGGTGTCTTTTATACAGGTAACGAGCTGAGATAAGCAGCACTCCCTTTAAGAGAGTGCTCCTAATCTCAGCTCGTTACCTGTATAAATTACATCTGGGAGCCAGAAATCTTGCTGATTGATAGGGGATCAAATACTTATTTCCCTCAATAACATGCAAATCAATTTATAACTTTTTTGAAACACGTTTTTCTGGATTTTTTTGTTGTTATTCTGTCTCTCACTGTTAAAATACACCTACCATTAAAATTATAGACTGATCATTTCTTTGTCAGTGGGCAAACGTACAACATCAGCAGGGGATCAAATACTTTTTTCCCTCACTGCATATATATATATATATATATATATATATATATTCTAAGAAATACAAAATACTAATAATGATAATAATGATATATAAATAATACAGAACTGAGTGAAATTCTATATTAAGATGTTGCTATGCAGTCCCATAATTAAGATCTTGAATAACAGTCTTTCTCGGGTTCCTTGACAAGATATCAGATATCAGTAAACTTTCTTAGACTGTTTCTCTATTGCTGTGCTATTATTTTTGCTTTTGGCACTACAAAGAGATTGCTGGTCACCAGGGATGCATGCAGTCTGACAAAACGTGTCTGCCTGCTGAATAAAAAATCACTGTGCATTACTATAAACATGCAGATAATCCTAAGAGTTTAAAGATAAAGAAAGTTCTTGAATGATCAAACTTATAACAAAGAAGCTTTCAGGAAGATATGAAAGTATCATTACATTTTAATGTTGTGGCCATTATTGCTTATTATTAATAGTAGTAGTAGTATTAGTAATAGTAGTAGTAGTAGTAGTAGTAGTAGTAGTAGTAGTAGTAGTAGTAGTAGTAGTAGTAATGCAATACCATGTAAATGAGTTAATCACAAATAACCTTCAGCTATGACTATGGCCAGTCATACAACCTGATGACAAATATCTCTTGTTCTGTAATGGAACAGCAAAATAAGTCTTTCTTAACTTGTATTTGATATGCAAGTTCAGCACATTCAGGGCTAAAATGTAGGCCACATCATGTTAGGAAAGTAATATGACACAATTGTGTATGCAAGGGATATTATTAGAAGTAGAACAACCATCTTTATACACACACACACACATACAGTACGTTAACCCATATATAACGAGAAGGTTAGTGTTCCTTCAGTTGAGAAACACCTGCTGTTGTGCAAGGCTACATTTTTTCATTTATTTTCTTGCCCTCCCATTAAAAGCTCAAGACTTTAATTCGATAAACAATCATCAGCCCCAAAATGGAGTGGTAATGGCATTATGCAGATAGTTATCTATTCTCAAGTGGTTGAAATACGTTTAGAGCGCTTCCCCAGCCGCAGTCCTCAAGTTTCAATTTAGAATTGCATTTTTCCCCTGTGAGGAAAGCTGAAACTGTAGCCAGCTCAACACCTCCAGCTTCAGCTATTGCACAGTGCAGTAGCCATCTGCAGCCCTTGCTTTGTGAATTTAAAGTGAAACCTGGTATTGCCACAACTGCTGTATAAAGTTACTTCCAAGCAGCCACCAAGAATGGGAACAATGCAGTACTGTCGAGTGAACACCGACTTCCACTGGCACTATCAAGACACTTTTTTTCTGCAATGATCAAATACATTTTCATGAGACAGAGCATTTTTAATCCAATTCTGACCAATATGTGATATTTAGATTGGCCATCTAATTGTGACATAGACTTACAGATAAAAGCATTATTAAAATTGACCCCATGCAAATGAAATTAAAGCATAGTTTTACCAGGCAGACAGAATGAAGTACCTATAATTTCATTTAATTAGCTTTTTCTTTTGTTCTTTTGTTCCCTTTCTTCTTTCAAGTTTCTGATAATATACGTGAATTAGCAAATAAAATATAATTGCAAATAAAAAAATGTGCATGTGAGAGACCAGACAAAACCGCGGAACTCCAGTTTACACATTTTAAGACTAGGCCATTGTATTGTTTTGTTTTATAGAATCTATATCTATACATATACAGTTCTGGCAAAAACAAATATGAGAACTGGGTTGAACCGAGTGTCCTAGCTCTCTCTCCATAATCCGTGTTCAACATCTTTAGTTTTGAAGCGGAGCATTTCAAACACACATGAAAAACACTTCAAAAGTAACACGCCTATCATTGTGAGAAGAAGAGTATGCCAGGATCGAAATTTCTTGGGGAACAAATGACCTTTTAATAATTTTGTTTGGAATATTCCCTTTGAAGTCCTCTCTCTTTGAAGAAAAGTGACACCTCGGAAAATGGCTTATCTGCATAATCACATAACGGCACATTTGCATGTGCTTTATTGACTGCTACCTTCTTTAAAGTTACATGATTATTATAATGTTGTTTTATGCTGTTGTTGATTTTGATTTTTTCCCACACCTAATTTTCTCCTGGCTTGAGAATACTGGGTGATTTCAAATGACTAGTCTGAGCATTGATTCTATCCAGGACATTTCTGAATTGTATCAGGATTAGCTTTGTTAGGGAATGAGTCACAGAAAGAGAGAGAAACAAATCAAATACAATGTACATTGGAGTTCAACAGCTATGTCATTGTCAATCAAATGCCATATCAAATCAATGTAAAATGCCATACAACATTTTATGGCCTATTGATTATCTACCATCTAATAAAAATGCAATGATAAGTTACCATCCTAAATATTTGTAATATTGAATGTATATTGTATAAACCCCTATACATTCAAAAATAAAGAACGCTATAATCAATGCCTAAATGGTGTTTAATTACTATGTTTATCTTTTAAAGTGTACATGTTTCTTTTCTTTCTATTTCACCTTCTTCAGTGCTAAGTATTTGTATAGGCATTGTCTAAGTTATTTGATAGTTCTCTGTGCCTGAGTCTATGCACAAAGGTACTTATAAAGGGAAAAGGAAAAAATAAACTTTCATAAGACTGTATGTACACCAAGTTGTCCTCCTTTACATAAAAAAGAAAAAGAACAGGACAGGTGCATATGAGATGAATTGGCATTCATTAGACCTCTTTGCCCTCTGGTCAGTATTCCGTGCTTGATGCCATTGACCCAGATGTTTAATTAAATCCCCAATTGTAAGCTGTTCGAGCTGAGGCGGAGAATCTAAATTCCCATACTGATTGCATAGACTGTGTTTGATGAATTTCTTCTTTCTTACAAAAAATGTAAAGTTGCTCTTTACTGAACCAGAACAAAACACAAGAATGGCATTCAAATCATTAACCAATGTGAACATATTCAAAACCAACAAGTCTTTGGTTTAGCCAATTTGGAAGGATACAATGCAACCCATACTAATAGGTACAATCCATAGTTGTATTTTAACTTAGACTGTTCAAACAAGGACAGAAGTGCAGTACCATTACAGACCCATTACAGTGTATCATTTAATAAGAAAAGTAGAACACATAGTGTACATCTTTTTTGGTAGATGGTACTGCCTTGGATGCCCCAGGTTTTTATTTCTTGGAGGGTAATCCACATTAATCAAAATCAATTAGTGTGTCACTTGTATGTTTCAACATCATAGACCACATTAGTATGGTACATGTATTATATGTTATTTACCCCAAAAAAATCAAATACATCTTATCTTATATTAAATTACTAAAAAGGAAAATCATTAAAGTAGATCTTGTGAAGTCCACTATCATTAACAATATTATCAAGAGGCTGCTCCCCTTCGACACTCTCCGTGACACCCATGGACATCTCAGACCACCACTTCATTTCCTTCTCCATTTCCCTTCCCTCCCTTCCCTCTCCACCCACTCCCTCTGTCACCTTCCACCAAAATCTCCACTCTGTCTCCCCCTCCACCCTTGCCTCCACTGCCCTCACTCTCTTACCTTCCATTGACTGTTTTTCAAATCTATCTGTCAACTGTGCTACCTCCTCTTTGTTCTCCTCCCTCACCTCCTCCCTTGACTCTCTCTGTCCTCTCACGTCTCGTCCTGCCCGTCCCTCCCCTCCTCAGCCTTGGCTCTCTGCTGTTCTCCGTGCAATCCCGAACTAGTCTGCGTGCCGCCGAACAAAAGTGGAAAAGGACCAAACTCCCAGCCGCCCTCGAACTCTACCGCTCCCTACTGTCCACATTCTCGTCCTCTCTCACCTCAGACAAGAAGTCTTACATCCAATCTCTCTTCGAATCCACTATCAACAACCCTCGCAAACTCTTCTCCACCTTCTCCTCCCTCCTTGCCCCCCCTCCCCCTCCTCCTCCCTCATCTCTCACTGCTGCTGATTTCGCCTCCTTCTTCTCCTCCAAGATTTCAGACATCCGCAGGCTCTTCAATACTCCACCCTCATCTCCCATCACACCGAAACCTCCCACCAACCTAGCTTCCTTTTCTTCATTCTCACCTCTCTCAGATGCTGAAGTTTCTGCTCTCCTCCTACGTCACAAACCCACAACATGCAACCTGGACCCTCTCCCTTCTTGTCTCTTCCAAGCAACCGCTCCTGATCTTCTCCCCTTCATCTCCTCCCTCCTTAACTCCTCACTCCTCTCTGGCTGTTTCCCCTCTGCATTTAAACAAGCTGCTGTCATCCCACTGCTCAAGAAACCAACCCTTGATGCCACCTCTCCTCAGAACTACCGCCTTGTCTCCCTACTTCCCTTCCTCTCCAAGACTCTCGAGTGGGTGGTCCACTGTCAGCTCTCGGACTTTCTGTCCCAACACTCACTCCTTGATCCTCTGCAGCATTTGACACCATCGATCACTCCATCCTCCTCTCCTGCCTCGCTGACCTTGGGATCTCTGGGACTGCTCTCACCTGGTTCTCCTCCTACCTCAGCGACCGGTCCTACCAAGTGACATGGCGAGGCTCCTCATCCACCCCCCAACCTCTCCTCACAGGTGTTCCGAAGGCTCCATCCTGGGCCCGCTCCTGTTCTCTCTCTACACTCGCTCCCTGGGCCCCCTCATCGCTTCCCATGGCTTCTCCTACCACTTCTACGCTGATGATGCCCAGATCTTCCTGTCTTTTCCCTCTTCTGACCCTCTCATCCCTTCACGCATCTCTTCCTGCTTGTCTGCCATTTCCGCCTGGATGCACTCGCACCACCACAACCTCTCCAAATCAGATATCCTCTTTTTCCCCCACTCTTCCTCACCTTCTGCTGACCTCCCCATCTCGATCCCCTTGGAATCCACCACACTCTCTCCTTCTTCTTCCGCTAAAAATCTAGGAGTCACCCTCGAACCTGCGCTCTCCTTCTCCCAGCATATCACCACGCTAACACGCAGCTGCAGATTCTTCCTGAGCAACATACGCCGGATCCGTTCCTTCCTCACCGACTACTCAACTCAGCTACTCGTCCAGTCACTGGTCCTCTCCCGCCTGGACTACTGCAACTCCCTCCTGGCTGGCCTGCCTGCATCCACTACCCGCCCACTCCAGCTCATCCAGAACTCTGCGGCTCGTTTGGTATTCTCTCTGCCACGATTCGCACACGCTACTCCACTGCTCCGCTCCCTCCACTGGCTCCCGATAGCGGCACGCATTCAGTTTAAGACTTTGACCCTCACCTACCGCTGTCTTGATCACACTGCACCAAGCTACCTTCAGTCACTCGTCTCTCCATACATCCCCACCAGACCACCGTGCTCCTCCAGTGCCAGAAGGCTAACTCTGCCTCCTCTCCACTCTCCTTCCTCCAGAGCCGCTCCTTCTCATCCCTGGCCCCTAAGTGGTGGAACGACCTGCCCAACGAAGTCAAAACAGCAGAGTCCTTGACCTCATTCTGGCGCATCTCTTCCAACAGCACTTGTAATATTAGTCCTCTATCCCTGCTAGATAGCACTTCAGCTTATTATGCTCCTCGCGTTCTTGATTGTTTTCCTCCTTGCTCCCTTTCCCGTAGCCCTAGTCTGTAACCCTACATCTTGACAGCACTTAGCTTTCACCGTCCAGGATGTAGGAAGTCTCTTACTGTACTTGTGTAAATTGTAATTGGAATTTGTAAAATGTATTATTTTGAATTGCTATGTTTTAGCTAAGTTGAATTTGTAATGATTGATGCCTTGTACTTCTCTGTATTTTTGCACTTATGTTGTAAGTCGCCCTGGAACAGGGCGTCTGCCAAGAAATAATAATAAAAAAAAAAAAAAAATAATAATAATAATAATAATAATAATAATGTGATAAAGTATGTTTTTCTTGTAACTTCGGTTTGACATAACTAGACATGCATGCATTCCTTGCACTGTTCACTAGATCATACTTTGGCCTTTAGCATGCACTGTGTCCTCTGGGAGGAAGTTAAATCATCAGTTTGCTAAAATGTCATTTTATATTTCAGTCCTTATTGATGTGCGTCATTTTAATATTCTCTATGAGCATAGACATACAAACAACCAAAAATGCATCAATCATATTGGGTTATGGTACTGTTACTATGGGAACAATGGTATTCACTTTTAAATAATGCTATACTATTCTAAGTTAAAGTAATTATGTAAATTGAGTATATCTACAGAATCGGGACTAAATCAAAAGTTTCATCAATTTGCCAATCACCTATTTTAAGTGGTTGATAGTGAGTTTGCATTAGACAGAAGGATGGATAGCAAACATTGAGGGGGTTCATTTTCTAGATATAGGTCCCTATGTTCAACTGAGTTAATTATTAGTTCAGTCAAGTTATAATGAGTTTGATGAAAGCTCTTTCCTTTTTTTCCTCCATTTGTTTGTACAAGAAAAAGGGAAGGATTGTTTTAAAGAAGTATTTGGGATACATGTAAACTAGCTATTGCCGTGAAGGTTTCCTAACAATGTATATTTGTCTCATTAGTATTCATATGCAAAACAGAAAAAAAAGAAGAAATGACCCTTCAATGTATAATGCAATAATTATAATCACCGTTCTAGCACAAGCATGCCCCCGACTGACCTTCCCTAATTTATATTTTATCTCCTTCTTAATCTTTGTGTGTGAAGTCTTAACCCTGAGTAGCATCAACATCCACTTAATGCCATGTGTCATTGTTGCTTTTTCTACCAAACATTACCATCTCAAATTATGCTAATTTGACAATACAAACCAACTTAGCATAGAACTCTGTAATGTATGTAGTGACATTTTAAAAACTACTTTGACAAGTGACCTCTGACTGATGTGACATCACCTAATTATTATGTTCCCCAGAGACTGTGTTGCTCACAGCTGTTTTTACAAATGTCAAGAACGACAGCTATAAACAACAGACAGTGATCCTAAAAGGGTTCAATCCTGGATTGCATTTATAATAAGGATATTTTTTTTGTTTTCAGGCAACTGGATTTAGAAAATTGCTGAGATTCATGTTGCTGTTGTCTGTTTGACAGTACAGGCACAATTTGGTTCCAAAATGCTTATAAACTTGTTTAAATAAGTGTTTTATGTATTTAAATATCATCCCCCCAAAGGTCAGTCACAGAATTTGGATAATGAGAAAAGTTGAGAATTTGTGAACTCTTGTAGCAGAAATGTTCGATTTACTGGCCTCCTAAGGAGCATGAGAAATAGATAATTGGAATCAAGCCTCTTCAAAATTAACGAAGTGTCTGAAGAGGACTAATGTAACCATATTGGAGGACATGCTTTATGGTTAAGTGACTATTATCTAAGGATAATTTTACATGGAGAACCCCCCCCCCCCAACTATGAATGAATAATTCATTAAATCATTAACTTCACAGAGTTCCCAAGAGGATGTGTCAATGTCTGATAAAGTCAAAAGACATGTTAGAATCAACTTAGTTACCAATGTAGCTCAAATTGCATCACATATAAAAATAAACTGATCAATACTAGAATATTTAGATTTTGAGTACTACTAAATTCTCTTTTAAATATATTTTCTAGTTCTATTAATTCACTAAATCATGGGATATGCCATAACTGACGGTTAATATATTATTAGTTTGACATTGACATTGGAAATGCTGGTTAATAGTGAATTGAATCATTAAAGTCTAAATTTATCAGACTATTGTTTCAATTAAACTAATGTATCAATAATCACGTTGTGCTGAAAATGAGGGATTTATTACTTTAGACATTTCTAAAGGACAAATGTAAAACCGTTTCCATTTGAATATTTCTTGTTTTTTGTTTGTCTGTTTGTTTGTTTATTCTTATAACCACAGTTTGTGTCTAAAAGCTACAATAAGTAAATAACAATATTATTTTTTTGTTGTTTAAAGTGCTTTGTGTTTGTGTTTTCAACATTTCTGACTTCATATTGTACCACTGTGCCATCTGTATATATTATAATATTTTATATATTAAATACACACACTTTATTCTCTTTGAATTGCACAGCCATCATTTTCCAGAGCTGGCAGATCTGTTGCAGAAACACACAGGGTAGAAAAGCTACTGTCTACACAGTGACCACAAATAAAAGTGCCAGGTTAGCTCATGTTTTATTGCAATGTTCTGTGAATAGGAATCTCGTAAAGTGCATTGCTCAAAAGGATGAGTGAGAGAAAAAAAGAGGAGGGAGTTTCAGGGAAAAGAAAAACCTTGGCACCCACATTTCCTGTAAATGATTCATGGAGCTGCATTATAATCAAGGCCTTCCTGTTGTCTATAGCTCAGCTTTCTCTCGGCATACTGCAAGAATGGTGCTGAGGACAAGTTATATTGATTAAATGGAATACCAAGGTTGAAAGGAGTGTTCTCCTGTTGATGTGAAATTCCTGCTGTATTGGCATGAAAATAAACATTTATCACCCTTCTCAGCCAATGCAACAAAGCCATTGTGAGATAATGAATTAATTAGAAATCTTAGTTGTTTGTTTGTTTATTTATTTTATTGTCTTGTTCTTTTTAATAAAATTAACAATGTTGTGAAGGAATGTATTTGCATGTATTTAAGACACCCTGTCCAGCCCATAAAGCAATTACCTGTCTACGTAGAATACATTTTTATAAAGAAGTTTTTCTACATTTCCATCTAAATAACGTCTCTGAAAAATTATACAAGGGTCCACAATTTCTCATTAAATTCTACAGCTATGCACTATTTATCATATGCTGTCTAGCTAATTACTATAAACCTGCTCAGCCTATCTATCTACACACAGCAGGGTAATTTGAATTTTGACATTAGTCAAGCTGAGCTCTTGATTTTTGCAGTTTTATATCATGAATGTAATAAAGGAGAACTAAATTATTTTTATCTGTACACACTTATAGAAATTGAAACCATTTATCAGATTAATGCTGAAGTGTCAGTTATGGCCAGGGGCCAAAACCTCAATTTTGTTTTTAGAAAAAGAAAATAAAAAAAATGTTTTGCACTCATGAGTCTATTGAAGATCTCTGCTCTGCTGGGCCTTCAGTCTTTTTATTAATAAAAGGTTAATCCATTTACCAAACAATTATTTTGGTGTGTTATATGCTCAGACTGCTCAAGTAGGTATCTGCTTGTTACTGATGTATGTCTACATTATGGTCAGGACCAATGTTAAGTTTATGTGCTGAGCTTTGCAATAGTTAGTTGTTATTAACAAAGGGTGCCTGTTTAGACAATCATGTAAGTGTTAGAGGTGGCATTGTTTTTCTGACAGTCATCTTGCACTATAGAATTCAGAATGAGTCATTCAAGAGCACACAATATGTGAAATACTGAAACAGAAAAATGTAGACCATAATACTGTATTGTAGATACCTAGGGATAATATCAGCTTAAAATGTATTGCACTTTTTCTGTTATGAAATACATACTAATTATTGAATATAATAAAGTCATGAATTATGTTTGTTTTCAATGGTTCCTATTATTCCTTCTGATATGTCCCATAGTTTTGATATCAGTATATATACATGTAAACTGGCTGGCTGATTTAAGACCAGGGGGAACAGACAGGGGAAACAGTCCCCGCAGAATAGATAGGTAGGCACCACTAACATTACAATGGAACTGTTGTATCACAAATCTGTGTTAAACCTCATAGTGCAAACTACTGTCAGAAGTAAGTTCAGTAATATTCTAGGAAGTAAAGATAATTGCAAAAAAACATCCCACATGTCCCCAGTTCACTTTTTAATCTGTGCATTTTTATTGCAACTTTTATTCACAGCTTCTAATTTAGCACAATTGGCTTTCTTTCTGTAAGAATAATGTGACATTTAAAAACGTAATCATTACAAATGTATTCTTCTTTGTTCCTTAACAAATCAGATAATTTTAAATACAACATCAATTAAGAGCAGTCACCAATAATATTGCTAATAGGTAATTAAATACAAAACCTTTCAATCATTTGAAAGCTTGCTTCCTCTGATTTCTGAGGTTTACTGCAGTATGACATGAATGTATCTGACAGCTAGTATACCTCTGAAGGAAAACTTCCCATTAATCAATGTACCATGTAAGGATGTCTCAGAAAAGCCTCTAGTTAAAAGTGCTTCAATCTTAATCAATGGAACTACATGCTTAAATCAATGTGGAGTCCCCTTCACTGAAGTGACAACTGCTCTTTTTCCCATTTACATAAAACGGCAGGATATGCAAATACTTTTCAGTCTGGAACAAGAGGATAATGCTGAGAAAGTTTACATTTTATCCTCACTATGCACTTGAAAATGGAGGTGATGACTTTTGTTGATGATATCATTAATAACAATTAAACAACGCCAGTGTATAGTCTGAGTTGCAAACATATTCAGGATCAATTGAATACATTATTTTCACAGTATGAATGGTTGTATTTAATAAAGTCAACATTTGCCTTTCAATAGATTTCAACAAATGTGAGGGGATTAGATAGAATGCTCCCTCCTATGCAATGCTGCAGTGCTTTTTAATCGTGCACTAGGAATTAGCCTGGCCCTTAAAACCCAACATTGTGTTTTTTTTAACGATGAATTCACAAAGCCTACACCTTTAATTGACTCCTCAGTTTAGGATAAAAAAACAAAACACCACAAATCTGTGGTCTTACAACAGCTTTCTAATGACATATAAGGCAGCTTAATTTTCTCTCATTACTTGCACGGATTGTCTGGTGGGAAAAGAAATAGATGTCAGCATTTTCCTGAGTCAGTTGGTCCCTGTGGTACAATATAATGGAGGCTTGTAGCGGTTGGATATATGGTCTTCACAAGCTAGGATGATACAGCAGGAACTTGACTGTTTAACAATCACTGACTGTAAGTATTATAGACTGTATTCTGGTGGTAAAAGAAAAAAAGGAGGACAAATGTATTTTTTTAACTGCTTTTGGCCTTGAATAATCATAATTTTTGTCTTTTGTCTGTTTGTTTTTTTAAGTGCACACACATGAAGACATGATTCATGGATTGGTGCATTAAAATAATCCTCAAATGTTTGATTCATACATTTTACTGTTAAATTGATGTTCCTCCCAGTGATTTATGAAGATATTCTGAAGGCAGATTTTGCCTCAGATTCTCAGTGATTCACAGGGGTATTGTGTAAATGCCTCCTTATCAATCACTCCTGCAGGCTTCTGTTGGCTTTTGGGACTACTCCGATGAATTGGAATCTCGATTCTCTCTATGGAGGACAAACGCAAAGAATATAAGGCTTACCAAGTCAACACAGAAAATATAAATATGTGAAAAGGAGTTGCATTCAAAGAAAGATTGGCATGCCGTCAGTATTTTGGTAAACTAACTGTTCCCTTGAGCTGTATAATTTGTCACAGGCAAATTGTGTAATAGGGGGCCTACTTTTGACAGAGGGACTATGATGCCAAATAATGGAACAATACAAACAACTCCTCCACCCCTAAATAAAAATAAATAATACAATAAAATAGAATAAGAAGTATTGCACTCAGATGTCATATAGCTCAACTAAATATTAAGTTAGTTTTGGTGAAACATCTGCAGTCGTCTGGACATTTTGAAAGAACAGCTGTCTTTCACTGCTCTGACATATTACACCATCCTTACAAGCCCTCTGAGACAAAGATAACCTAAAATAAAAGAGAGGATTGCATTTGGAAATACTTCCCTAGGCACTTTAAATACAGGACTGTAGGGCAGATATATTTTCAGATGGTCTGCAAAAAAGTGGCGTAACTAGAGGAAGAGAGTAGCAGCACTGTGTGGCTTAATTGGTACTGGTGAAGGCAGAGCTGGGCTTACAGTTACATTTGAAGTTGTGTATGTTGTAGTGTTTTGACGTATTATGTTACATTGTGCTGTGGAATCAAGTCTGGAGATCTAACAAGAATTATGTTTTGGTTTGGTCTAGGGTTAGAGTTATATTTTCCAATAAACTTATTTACTTTAGGCTTTCTACTAACTTGTGTGTAGCTATGGATTAGGGATTGCTTCAGATTTGTCTTGGCAAGGGCTTCTGGCTGTTGTTAGGGCTAGTAATGCATTCGATATCTTATCTCTGTATTTTAGTAGTGTGTAGGTTCATGTCTTTTTCATTTTGCACTGGAAGGCAGTATCACATCACAGAAGAAAGATGTTATGTTTGTGTACTAATTATAGTACAGGTCAGGGAGGTAAGATTTCAATTAAAATATAGTAATCTATGTGGAATGCTTAATTTTAGTGAAATGTATAATTTGTATTTGATATACATACAGTATGTACATACTCTATATAACAAATATTAGAAATGGAACAATTGACCACAGATAATTTACTTTACTAATTTACTAAAAGAGAAACACATTTCTTTCTTTTTTCTTTCATTTCTTTCTTTCTGTCTTTCTTTCTTGACTTTGTTAATTATAAATAAGACATTTTAAATTCAGATCAGC
This sequence comes from Amia ocellicauda, assembly GCF_036373705.1. NCBI lineage: Eukaryota > Metazoa > Chordata > Actinopteri > Amiiformes > Amiidae > Amia > Amia ocellicauda. The sequence continues at coordinate 11,619,699 of NC_089859.1, forward strand.
TTCTGGCAGATAGAATGGGTGTGACATTTTCAATGATTAAATTTACTGCAGCGGTTCAATGTATATGACATTCTATATGTCTTCATTTTCTTGCTAAATGGTTTGCTGAAACATGTTTTCCATTGAATCTTTAAATGTCTACAGCATTGTCAACTTTCATAATAAACAATATATTGAAATAAATTGTACCATAGTTCAAATTCTTAAATTTATTTTCTGAATAAATGCCAATTTTTATATTTGTTTGTTTTTCAGATGTAGTCCTTGTCTACTTTTCTTGTTTTCTTTACTGTTTTAAATAATGATAGAGCAGTTTATCAACTGTAAGGGCTCAGAATGTAATTTCCCTTCTTATTGTAATTGATTATAATTTATCTTATTTTATTTCCACTTTAAGTTCTAGTTAATACGTTTTGTGGCCTAACACTAATTGATTTCAGTCCCCGAAGCCAGCTACACATTTGAGACTTTCCATTGCCAATAAACCAACCCACTGGACATAGCCTATATACAACTTCACTAATTAACCCTTTAGAGTCTCATGGGGTGGCAGGGGGCTGGGGGGATTTGGGGGGGGGGTTGAATATAATGAGTATAATATATAAATATAATGTTCCTTAATCTTTTTACATCCCAAAGCTCATGGTTTTCCTCAAGGCAATAGAAATGTCCAGAAATCTGGCAAGCTCACCTGAGCCAGATGGTCAAATCTGCCCCCTACTGGTTTGGTCTCTCTCTTTACAAAGTACAATATGCTTAGACACAGTCGTTACCTTATATTGCATAATTACCTGCCACAGAATATAGATGCATCAAACACAGTGAGACATTTCAACACAGTGTTTCGTAATCTTCTCAAATCTGCACCTCATTATAACTTACTATTGTAAGTTACACATTTGTTTAACACACCAGTCCTTCCTTCCCACCCATCCCGTTAGAGAAACCTGAGATTGTCCCAGTGTAAGAGTTCTGCTGGGACCTATGGGTTTATGTAATAGTTTGTTTTTCACACCTGAGATTGGACGAGTTTTATATAGGGACAGGTAACCTTCTGATGTAATAGAGTGGTGTATGATGTAGACCTTGCAATACAGTAAAAGTTCAGAATAAAGATTGTCAATATTATGTAAGATTTAGGCAAATTGCAGTATCTGTGTGAAGATATCCATATTTACTGAAATCATTCACAAATAAAATATTGAAAACCTGAAAGTAACACATTTTTATCAGCCAAGTCCGGCTGCTAGTAAGAATGGTTTACTTGAAATATTTAGCTGCACACATTATTGAATTAAATAAGCAATTTATTTAAATTTAAATATACATGTTTTTGTTATATTATTATTATTATTATTATTATTATTATTATTAATAATAATAATAATAATAATAATAATAAAAATAATAATAATAATAATAATTGTTTATATTATTTATTGTGTTCCTTATCATAAATAAATACATAAATAAAATAATCTGTGGTACATCTTCCTCCCACAGCACGCAGGTTCATAAAAGCTGTTCCAACAGCATGGATACAGAATATTCCAACAGCAATTTATACACTTGCTAAATATTTAAAGGCCAGACAATGATCATAAATGTGTTATCCTCTGTTGAGACTCCATACACAGAGTAGATAAATGCACATTGAATTCCCAATGGATTTGCCAGACCTGAGTGGTACAAAATCCTAGTCCTGTTCGTTTTTTGGTTTTATTTCTCTGACCTTTCCTCTAATACTGTTATTAAGCATACACAGCAGCCAAGATACAAAGCTAAATGGTACCTTGTCAGATGTGATCTTGTCAAAATTTAATTCAACCTTTAAAGCAAAATGGGCTAAGATAAAACATAGTAATCCCTTAGCTGTAAAGGGCAATGACCATTTTTGTTGTGAAATGATAATCATCTCTTCCATTGTAAAAGCCAGCAGCATGATGAAGGAATTAAAAAAAAGAAAGATGTGATTTTGTATGATTCATTATTTGTTTCCACCATTGTCTCCAGATTAATGTAACACAACAGAATATGTTTAAGTCCTTAAATGCAAGTGGTTTTCATCTTAACTTTCCATATTTAAAACATTAATATATAGTACAGTTTTTTAGTTCACAATGAAAACCAAGGAAGTTTGTGTGGTTCTCTAAATAGGTTTTCCCTCATTCCTTTACTGCAATCTCAGTTAATAGTTGACTTTGAAACTTGGATCCTGACCTGAAATTTGACCGACATACTTGAGTATCCTAATTTCATCTTGGGCATTAAGCCAAAGTCTGAACTTTCCTTGACAACAAGGTAATATCAAGTTTGTTTTAATTGTATTTTAGATCATCTGGTTAGAACTCTTAAATCTTGAAGATTAATTAAATATTTGGCAGTGTGTTTATTAAAAAGATTAGGGAAAAGTTAATAATTCATGTATTGTAGAAGATTATTACTTTGCTTCCAAGTGGGCCAAAATCATACATTTCAAATCTTAAAAACATATAGGTGAGGGATTCAGAAAACCGACTGGGAAAAGCTGCTACGAGTGGAAAAAATCTCTCACCTTTTGATAACTAATTAATCATGCACAATACATCCTCACAACATACTTATCTTGTTAGGATATACATGGTTAATTAAAAGAGACACTTATTATTTCAATATTGCTGAGGTTTTGCATATTTAGCCCGGAGAATCGTACTTTGAGGTGGGTAGACAAGCACATTCATCACCGTTCTGTAGTTACAAGACAATTTTGCAATAAACCATTTCAGTTTGGAGCTGTTACGGATCAACTGTGTTGACAGCAGCAAAGTTGACATAACTGTCAACTAGCTCTCGTTTTACACCTTTCCGATATTGTAACACAATATCAAAGTAATGTCATCATGTATTTCTTTTTGCTCCTCATTTAATCCAGTGTGTTCACTTTACAATTAAAAGCAGTTCCTTCACGGCACAGCTGCCTAACTACATTAACCAAACTACAGATCCGCGACTTTGTTATTCTATTTTAAACTACTTTCATGATACATTTGTGTTTTTCCCCCCACACAGTGCAATTCACAATTTACTGCTGTGTTCAGCCTTGATAGAGTGTTTGCAATACCTTCAAAATAGAGTTTACATTCAGTGTGCACATAAGTCATATACTGTCTTACACATTCTTAAGACATATTGTTATTGCGAAATCTAGTGATGAAAATGTTTGTCATTATGTAAACTCTGTCATGCTTTATTAATGTGTAGTGCAACTGTGTAGAGTTGTATTAATTAACATGATAAAGTGCAACTAAAAACATGACTGACAAACACAATCCTTATCAACAAACATGATCATTTTGCAAATTAACAATTTTTTATTACATTTTCTCAAATATTTCTCAAAGACATATCTGCTTTAAATTCCACAGATAAGCTGAATAATGTTTCTTGTTAATATTCTTGCAATTTCACTACATAGAAAAGGAGCAGCAGGTTTGAAGACCACTCCTTAGGTCATAGACTTACAAAGTGCTGAGTTAAATCAGAATGTCTTTCAACAGTAAACATATATCACCTCTAATGGAAGAAGACTGTAGATATTGAAGAAAGTAATCCTGGGAACCTTGCTAGTTACAAAGTGTGCATGCAATGCTTAATGTCCTTCTACACCCCACGTGCAGTTCTTAAATTACAGCACATCAGACACTAAAAGCTTAAGGGAATGATTGGAGGCTTTATACAAATAGTCTCTGAATTTTTTTTTTTTTTTCAGTGCAATAGTTGAGACTTAAGATGGCATACCATAATGCCAGAGCTTTGAATAAGTCAGTTACAGGAAGATGAAGACTAAATGTTTTCATTAAGCTCATATTAAGCTCATATTATGCAAATAGAGTTTCATCTATACTTGACACATAGATTGTAATTGTGATTATGATTTTCACCAGCAAAAGGGTTAAGGAATAATATCTGATAACAAAATATTTCTTTCAGATATATGGAAGATTTGACATTACCAGAGTGAGCATGTTGCTAAATGACAAGGCATATTTGATATGAATTATGTTTTAAGGTTTTGAAAACTTAATTAATAACTAGTTTGTTTTTAAACTTTGAGCATGTTTTTCATTTTTATTCATTTTCAGATATTTATTTATTTATTGTTTTACATCATTGTAGCAAAACATTATGGTTTAATTAAAGTAGATTTATTTATTTATTTAATATATTTTATTTTCCCCTGAACAGTTGTGGCAGAACTAATAAATTTTAATAAGATGGGATCACACCTATTAAGAATAAATATAACTCTGTATCAAATCACATTTAATCCTCATTAATACAATTAGGTGGTCATGCTTTATGAAGCTTTACAGACAGCACACACACGCTGGCCTGATACCGCTGGCTGTAGAGTTTGCCATCAGGCCTCACTTGACTGAACAAGTCTCCAAGGTTTATTTTGTTTTAACTGTTACTTGCAAAACACAATATCCTTTAGGAGAATCCTTTTACTACCAGAGACAGCAGATGTGGCACAGAACAGGAGGAAGGAAGTCTTCATAAAGACCAATAATTATTAATTAGTCCACAAAGAAAAAATAATTGAATAATGTATAGTCTATATGTTTTTTCCAGATGTTTTTGTATTTCTTTGGTTTTTGGATGTTTTGTGTTTGATTTAGCTGGAGTGGTACTGTAGTTCCCTGTAGTCACAGTAGTACTTACATGATATACAACATATACAGTACAGTACACATATACAAACACAGAATGTGTTAAATATCAACAGATTTGTTCTTAGAGTGTATATACAGTAAATGTTACAGGGCTTGTTGTCTGTTTAACCCTCCTCCATGGACATGACTCTTCTTGGTTTCCAACAATCTAGAAATCTCCCACACCTTGGAGTGACAAGGCATTTGGAGGTGTTCCTGTAAGAGCAGTTGTGTATCCTGGTGTTCGTCTCACCATATCCATTACATAGACATCATACACATAAATCACAGCCTGGCCATGGCATGACTATGATGCAAAATGACAGTATTTACTGGTATTGAATAAGTGAATACTGGTTGAGGCTGAAGTAACTGGACCGTATAGGCTCTACCTGCAGCTCATCCCTGCTCAGCTGAACGAGTAGCTAATAAACCAGAATTAAAGACTGTGTAAGTGCTGGAGCTTAGCTGAAAGCTTATAGTTTCGTACTGCCATGGGCTGTGGAGACACATTCTGTGGGATTAAATCTCTGTCAATGTAAACGGGGGTCGTTAATACAGTGAACTCTGCTTCCACTATTTAAGACTGACACTCTGCTAAGCTGATTTTGTCATGCTCTGCTTCTTTTAGTGCAATTAGTACATATACATTGGCTGGGTTTCCATACTGCCCAGCTTCTAGACCTTCAGGAGCAAATGGTAACAGAAATATGATTGAAAGGACACATCTGCTTTATATATATATATATATATATATATATATATATATATATATATACACAGAGAAAGCTGATGAATTGCATGACCAATTTTCTTCAAGCTCTATATGCTAGTTATGTGCCTGCCGGAAGTGTTGTACCTGTTACAAAAAGTGTCATACTCTGTTGCTTATGGGCTGCATGTGTGGTTTCACCTGAGCTCTCCATTGCAGAAATTAGATATTTATTTATTGCGCGCATCTGTGTGTGTCATTGTATTGATGAGTGTGTGTGTGTGTGTGTGTGTGTGTGTGTGTGTGTGTGTGTGTGTGTCTGTGTTAAACAGTTGGAGAATTAAAGGTTTTTGTAAACCATGGCCCCTGGAGACTGGTGTTTCACAAGCCTGAATTGAACAGATGTTAGCCTGACATGTTTTCCTTTGTTTTGATTACTATAAACATTGATTTTGCAGCTTACAGTTGAATGGGTTACACTCCTGTGATAAGGTTGGATAGCAAAACAAAAATAAATCACTTATGCAATTTCAGGAAATTAACAATTTGTTAATGAAGACATCACTGTTATTGGCAAATATTCCTTTCAGTCATTTGTAACAACATTGTACCTTTTTCATACCTAAAAGTGGTTTGTTAATAAGTTAATTAATGCATGTATGTGTTCCGTTTGTTTTATGTATGTATATGTCATCGAAACAAGTGAACCTTTGAGTCAGTGTCTCAATAAACACATACAAAGTCCAATCAGGCAGGCCGTTTTTGGAGTTTTTAGTTATCCAGGCTGGGGTCCAGTTCCGGGGTTATCCAAATCAGGTTGTCAGATGTTTGTATGGGTGTATGTGTGTGTCCATAGATATAGGTTTAGGGGAGCACATCCCCCCCTCCAGTGTTGAGAGAACGTGAAATTGTCCCCCCCAATATTGTCTGCTCGGCTCCATAGGTGTAGCGGTGGCATCATTAATATTCCTCGCTAACTACCAACCATTTTGCTTGATATTAAAAATAAATATATCTTCACAACATAATTATTTTAAATGTTAATTTACATTAAAAATAAAAATATGTAATCTGACAACAGAGACATCATAGTCAATTAGTTTACAAATCCTTTTTCAAGGAGAACTTTCTCTGAAATATTTGAGATTTTTCAAAATGGGAGATATACACTGCATATCCCAGGGCTGACACGGGAAGGGAAGGGAAGGGAAGGGAAGGGATGGGATGGGATAGACTCACACTTTCAGAGTGAAACTATGAAAGGATCCATGGCTTACACAGGTAGCCAGTAGCTGTACTGCTGGAACTGTCTTTTGCTCAGTACAGAGATGGTGTATTATTATTATTTTTTAACAGTACTGGCTACAGTAATCTGGGGTGTCTAATGAAATCATTTCAAAAACACGCTCGGATTTTCTGAACAGTAATCTGGTGACTAACTTTCTATATTTGTATAATTTGAAAAGTACAAAATAGTCCAAATAAAACGATGTCTATCATGAGTAACTATCATGTTTTGTATCCATAATATGTACAGTACACAATGTAACGTTGCAATACAGTGATTCAAAACATAAGGGTAAAATGGGGGAGGGGGTTACTAACTACCCGACAAACAGTATAAAATGAAAACTCATTACCGTGGGCTCAGTACAGTATAATTGGTGCAATTAACATGAGTTTGCACAATGTTTAATGTTCATCTCAAAATTGACTTGGCACAAGGGTTGGCATTTTTGCTATACATTTTAAAATCGTGATGCAATCTAATACATAGAATGTGAAGTGAGGAAATACATTTGCTACACCTAGATATGTATATTTCATAATCAGAAATATTTGGAAAATCTAAAAGTATGTTAACAACAGAAAATCAAGCACAAATCTTCAGCAAGAACATTATCGTATGATTTTAGAAACTAGTGCAATGATATCACATTTTAAAGCGTGTAATGTAGGTTTACAATCTTTTATCATTGTTTCAGGATGGCTACATACTATTTCAGTCATATGGCATTCAAATTAAATACTTACTAGAAGACAATATTTTATTTTGTGTTTTTTGAAGTTTTCTTATTTATTAATTTATTTATTGAGTGATTTACATTTGTAATGAGGTTCAGAACAGACCAAATACAGCACAGGGAAAAAATGAATCATTGCAATGCTATATGGAATCTCACACTGCCAGAGTGCAATTAATGTAGAAATAAATGGATAAAGTTAGTTGGGTTTTATTTATATTCATGCAAATGATAGTCAAATGATTTGCAAATGGAGTTGATTTTGTGACTGCAACTATGGTGCAATTAGATCCCCCAAGCTGAAAAGAACACATCTGCCTGTTGAGACGTTTGCTTTCATGGCTATTTTTACACATAAACAAGAAAATTAACAGATCTGAGTATAGAAAGGATAGATTCTGTCTAGGAGGTCAAAAGTAGAAATTTCCATACCAGTTGCATTATACAACATTTTCAAATTATTTTTCCGCCTTTCATACTCAATTATACTTTTATAATTTCATAAGAATTAATTATGCATCAGGGGTGATTTTATTTTAATGTTTTCTGCTGTACTTCATGAAAGAAGAGTAAAGTTTAATAAACTTGCCTACTCACCATGCCATACTGATTAACACAAATTATGTATAAAAATACCACAAAGTTACTTTTCTTTATATGAACCATTTGCATAAGCTACCACCCCCATTATAATAACAAGAAATGGACCTAAATTAGAATTGGAAATAGATCTACCAATTTGAGGCATTGCATTTTAATAGAATATTCCATTGCCCATACGAATTATAACTGAAAAAAATGACCTCAGGGTAAAATAACCCTGTATTATATTTGATATTATTTAACAGCAGAAATGAATGCACCAAATCCCCCTTCTCAGATTCACAGCAAACGTGGTTAACTGCTCAAAATAGCCTTACACCATTGGAATAGGATTTTGTGTTCCCCATTCTTGTCCATTATGTTTGCCTACCTCTCGCTGAAGTGTTCTGCCTGACTGGGAGATGGAGTTTGATACCATGAAATCTGAGATAATAATACATTTACCACAACTGATTGAATTGTGTTGGACACATGGAGCGATTTAGTATGGGCCATCGAATCTGTAATTGACTCTCTCTGAACTGATGAAGACAAATGGCTGAAGTTTCAGCTGAATTTGCAGCAGGGACACATATGGTTTATGTGGGGTTTTGCTTACAGACCTTAAAGGTTTGAGGAATGCTTTTATTTGATTCATTCTGGAGCACTGCAGGATTACACAGCTTAATTAATGACTACGGTGCACTTAGATAGTGACAGCATCTTTTTGTGCCACAGGCTCTTCTTCACTTTTATAATGAAACTTTTTAGAGGCAAGGCAATACACCCTCGTGAAGTAACCTGAAATAAAGTCCAGGGGTCTTTCCAGATAGAATAAGAATGAGTTTCCATTATGAGGTGAGAACGTTGTAACCCTGACCCAATAGAGCCATAGTTCTATGTCTTACAAAGATATCTTGAAATAGTTCATGAACAGTGTAATGGGACACTTGAGAACTTGTAGTGTTAAAGCAAATATTTGGTCGAATTAAGCTATTTGCAGCTCGGGTTAGGTTAGCTCAGCTGGAATGAAAACAAGAAGAATCTATGACTCTCCAGGACTATGGTTGGAGATCAAGGAGAAAGAAAAATAAAGTAATGGTACAATGTTACATCTGCAATTGATATTGGAACAGAACAGCCTTCCCAATCAGTCCTAATGAGAGAACTGGTAAAGCTCCAACTGTGATATCTCACAGTGCATCTTATCAGAGAGCAAACAAGTCTCACATGTAAGTGTAAAATGCAGAAAAATCAATGGTTGGCCTCTGATTCCACTGCCTTCTAATATCATACTTTTAAGTTGGCCTAGAAAGATTATTTTGAAGTTTACATTTGTACTGAAAAATATCAAAGCACTTCACATTGGAAATTATAGCTAAAGTTAGCAGTTAACATGAAGTACACTCAAGCTAATTAGAACTGTTTCTGGAAATGGGAATAACAATTTTAGTTATGAAAAGTGTGAGAAAAAGGGTAGTGACATACACTCACCTAAAGGATTATTAGGAACACCTGTTCAATTTCTCATTAATGCAATTATCTAACCAACCAATCACATGGCAGTTGCTTCAATGCATTTAGGGGTGTGGTCCTGGTCAAGACAATCTCCTGAACTCCAAACTGAATGTCTGAATGGGAAAGAAAGGTGATTTAAGCAATTTTGAGCGTGGCATGGTTGTTGGTGCCAGACGGGCCGGTCTGAATATTTCACAATCTGCTCAGTTACTGGGATTTTCACACACAACCATTTCTAGGGTTTACAAAGAATGGTGTGAAAAGGGAAAAACATCCAGTATGCGGCAGTCCTGTGGGCGAAAATGCCTTGTTGATGCTAGAGGTCAGAGGAGAATGGGCCGACTGATTCAAGCTGATAGAAGAGCAACTTTGACTGAAATAACCACTCGTTACAACCGAGGTATGCAGCAAAGCATTTGTGAAGCCACAACATGTACAACCTTGAGGCGGATGGGCTACAACAGCAGAAGACCCCACCGGGTACCACTCATCTCCACTACAAATAGGAAAAAGAGGCTACAATTTGCACAAGCTCACCAAAATTGGACAGTTGAAGACTGGAAAAATGTTGCCTGGTCTGATGAGTCTCGATTTCTCTTGAGACATTCAGATGGTAGAGTCAGAATTTGGCGTAAACAGAATGAGAACATGGATCCATCATGCCTTGTTACTACTGTGCAGGCTGGTGGTGGTGGTGTAATGGTGTGGGAGATGTTTTGTTGGCACACTTTAGGCCCCTTAGTGCCAATTGGGCATCGTTTAAATGCCACGGCCTACCTGAGCATTGTTTCTGACCATGTCCATCCCTTTATGACCACCATGTACCCTTCCTCTGATGGCTACTTCCAGCAGGAAAATGCACCATGTCACAAAGGTCGAATCATTTCAAATTGGTTTCTTGAACATGACAATGAGTTCACTGTACTAAACTGGCCCCCACAGTCACCAGATCTCAACCCAATAGAGCATCTTTGGGATGTGGTGGAACGGGAGCTTCGTGCCCTGGATGTGCATCCCACAAATCTCCATCAACTGCAAGATGCTATCCTATCAATATGGGCCAACATTTCTAAAGAATGCTTTCAGCACCTTGTTGAATCAATGCCACGTAGAATTAAGGCAGTTCTGAAGGCGAAAGGGGGTCAAACACAGTATTAGTATGGTGTTCCTAATAATCCTTTAGGTGAGTGTATAGTAAGCACTCTAGCAGTTGCATTTTAAGGGAGGCCGCTGAACAAAAGCTATTTTTCAGAATACTAGTTGGACAAAATCTGTCCCTTATCAATGATAATTTTGAAATTCCTACACATTATCAGGGTAAAATACATAGAGATGTGCTTCTCTTAAGTATTTAATTTAGTCCTGTTAACCATCCAATACATCTGGGGGCTTGACAATTTTCAATTTGTTTTCGACCTGCAGAAATATAATAGCACTGCTGCAATGGGTTAAGACTCCTGCAAATTTAATATAATCAGAGAATGCAACTGTCAGATTTAATTACCATCTCCTTTTTGCGCTAATGTAACAGAACATATCAGAAAGACTCTAAAGACAAAGTCTCTCTACATATTTGAAAAAATAAAGTAATGCAAAGTTGTAGATTTAGTATCAACCCTATTTAATGTATCAGACACTTTGCATGTTGAGCATTTGCAAGCAATTTCTATGTATATACCAAATAGACAACGACAAGCAGCAAACCTGATTTATATGTTCCAACTAATCAGTCCATTGCAGACTTTTGATCTTAATTTATCAGATTTTTTCTGATTTTTATTTTTTCTGTTTTAAAAATCCGTAATTTGATAGGGTTTTTTTTTTGGATTGAAGGTGTTTGATGCATTAGAAGTAATGATGAAGCTGGACATGCATGAACAATTATGACAAAAAAACCTTTCTAAATGGATTTAATCAAAATGTTTTCAGAAAAAAAATACCAATTGGCACAATGTAGTAGAAACAAACTAGAAACACTGTAGATGGAAAATATGTAGGTTTTTTTAGTAGTATTTATTTTCAACACAGGCTGAACTATAACAGTTCAAAACGGTTTTCATGTTTAATTAATAACAATAATATAGTATGAACAATGTAAATATAATACTACATATTCGAATTCATTCTAATTGAAACATATATCTTTGAGAACTATGGAGAACAATGTAGCCCCTACATTCTGCAGTAGTAATTAAACTCTGCTCAAATCGGTTACTGTCCACAATTCTTATTTGATCCACCTCTGTGAGCCGTTTTAAATCAGCAATTAAATTCACTTTCATTATATTCACTTTCAAATCGGTTTCTGATCATTTAATGATTGTTGTTAACTCTATCCATGTGTTACACGTGCATATTTGGCATTCGATATATGTTTAATGTATGGGCAGATGGACTTAATTTCCCAACAGAAGCTCCAGGATTTAAAATGCCCTGTTTAAAACACTGAGATCTGAGATTTACGTTACAACGGACTAAGCAGCATCGTCATTGCTAAGCCCATTGCAAGGAATGACATTCCACTGACCTAACATACATTGGCAAGCCAAATTATCATTTAGAGATATCTCTAAATAATTTAAAGATATCTTCAAATATTTAAAGATATCTCTAAATCATTTAAAGATATCTGCAAATTTATTAGAGATATCTGCAAATCATTTAAAGATATCTCATTTAAAAGTACATTTAGAGATATCTCTAAATTATTTGAAGACATCTCTAAATTATTTGCAGATATCGCTAAATCATTTAGAGATATCTTCAAATCATTTAGAGATATCTGCAAATCATTTAGAGATGTCTTCAAATAACTTCCTGTTCATTTAGAGATATCTGCAAATCATTTAGAGATATCTTCAAATGACTTCCTGTATGTAGCCCAAGATTATTACTTCCTGTTAACTTGTTCATTCATTTCTATATAACTTAATAAGGCAACAGGAAGTGATAATCTCAGCCAAAATACAGGAAGTCATTTGAAGATATCTTGAAATGATTTTCAGATGTCTCTAAATTAACAGGAAGTCATTTGAAGATATCTCTAAATGATTTGCAGATATCTTTAAATGATTTAGCGATATCTGCAAATCATTTAGAGATATCTTTAAAAAGCACCTTATTTAGATATCTCTAAACCGTTTGCAGATATCTCTAAATCATTTATAGATATCTTTAAATGATTTAGAGATATCTTTAAATATTTGAAGATATCTTTACATGTATTTAGAGATATCTCTAAATGATAATGTGGCTTGCCATAGCTGTTGAGAGTATAACTTAATTGTTGACATGTGAGTGAAGGGTGCTTTAACATATCAGAATCTACAATTTGTATTTGATGTTGTTTTCACTCAAGCGATTATGGTACCTACAGTAGTAAGTGTGAAGTTGCATGAGACAGCTTTTACAGTTTTTTTACAGGTTGTGTATGATGGCTGACAGGTGCCAAAATTCATGTTTAGTTGCATTCACATTCATCGAAGCCTCTTGTTATCTAAACACTGTGCTAGTTAAATATATTTTAAAAATATATACATATATTGTGTTAGTTTAAACTGACTTTGTTCTAATGTGTTTGATTCCATTTTTTCCCCTGAATTCCGCGATTCTGTCCGTGTTCTCCGCAATGTAGATTTTAAAGGGCCCTAATCTCTCTATGTACCTCTTCAGCTGCAATCATTTTTATATGACAACTAAATTAGCTCGTCTTGCTCAACCAGATTTCCTAGGCCAGCTTGTGTGGATATAGAGGCCAACGCTGCACTCCTTGTGATTCCCTAGCCAAAACTGACAACTCCGTATGACTCACATTAAACATCACATGGTATTCATTTTTAACTTGGTGAGTCACTAAGGGCCCAGCAGGGATTTAGTTTTTAAGACTTTAAAGTGCACCTTTAATATCAACTGTACATTATTGCATTACACAAACAGAAATGATATAAGCTAACATTTCATACTGCACATTAGATACATTAGTGAAAAGCAATATACCTCACAGTGGGGGATTTCTAATGACATTGAAGGCATTGAAATGCATCGGAGCACTCCCTCACTGATTTACATTCAACCCTTAGCTGGCATTCATCATTGTCTTGTTGCACTGAAGCTATGTCAAAATGCAGCATGGTAAGTAATTAGAAAGAATGTAAAGAAATTGCTTTTGGTGCTCTAATATGAATTGGACAAACAAGAAAATAATGAAAGCATCTATATTTATTCAATTTCTATATATTTTCATGGTTACACAATTAAGAATGCCTTAAAGTTTTTGTGCTATATTTGATAATGTACTTCCGTGGTATCCCTACATTCCCATTATTAAAGGTATTGAATCTTGAATTCAAATATGTTTCAATATCAATAGTATCATTCCACAGAGATATATTTCACTTTTTTCTTATCCTTATCGTCAGTACTCAGAAATATCAAAATGCAAGATTCCACAAATCTGATATTAAAGCACTGCCAAATTTCAATCTTAGTACAAGAATACGGTCTTGAAACCTCAATTTGTTTCAAATGCATACTTTTTTTTGTTCACTTCTTGTAGTAGAGCACTACAGATTCCAATAGCTTGCTGCTAATTACTAACTTAAGTACATAAAGCTTTACCTTTATTTTTGTATCTTGATGTACAATACTAAATGTACATTTTAAACCTTCTTCTGGATTAAATGTGTATAATATTCCCTAATGGATTTTTTTCTTTCTTTTCTGACATCAGAATGAATCATTAAGATGATACCTTTCAATTCATTAGGCTGTTGTACAGTGAATATTACTTTAACTTTAGGGTTTACTTAATTTTCTCCTAAACCTGTCAGTTTTATGAATGAGTATATTATACGAAGTGGACATTTACCTGCTGATGTAATAGTTGAAGACACATAATGAAATTGCTGGTTTAATTAGTCATGTTACATCTTCTGTTCAATTGACTCTGAAGCAGAGCCTCTCTCTCTCTCTGTCTCTCTCTCTCTCTCTGTCTCTCTCTTTTGCGTGTGTGTATATAAAATAGGCAATACATTACTAGTACTAATGGAATTTGCTTTGTGTGCCTATTTGATCCCACGTGACTATGTGCAAAGACCTTTCATCTAATTCTGGACCTGAAAATAATCTGTGACATTTAATGGAATACTTCCAACTTTCCATACTTCTTATTCCAATACACCTAGAAAGTCACAGATTTTTATACAACCAAAATATAAAAGAAAACAGGGTCACAATAATATTTTGATGTCTCTTTGATTTCTTGCTTTCCCTCTTAGATAGAATTACAAGGCCATAGCATCAGATACGGCTCCTTCGTATTATTATTATTTTTTTATATATAATAAGATCAAAATTGTAATCGTGTTAAGAAAAAAGGTATGAATATTGCTGACAGTGTGAAAAATCAAGGCTTTTAAGGGCATGGGAGATCATTTAATTTCTGAAAAAACTGGTTGAACAGCATTTCCTACTCGCATATAGATTAAAGTCAGCACCAGTTAAAAATAAATTATTAAAATATATAGAGCAGATTATCACTGCCAAAGGTGGAACCATGCTGAGCCTAAAATCCCAAACCTAATCTCATCAAAGTGTTTACATTTATTATTAATATTGCACCCCCTCCCACTCCAACTCAAGTTGACAGTTTAGATATGTACAAACAAGACAAATAAATAAATATATCTTAGTTATACTTATTAGTACTATATATATAGCATTATGTGCAAAAATACAATTTTCACAACTTAGTAGATCAGCTGTTTGTATGAAATGGAGTGACCTCAACTGATCTACTCAACTCCATACATAACATTCACATATAGGGAGATTTGCCTTCTCCACATAATTGGTCCCATGCCAGAATTCAAGCTAGAACTGATGTACAGTAATTATCCCTTTAGTTGTTCTGTTGTTGTACTAAATAACTTCAAACCTTTCATGCCCCATTTGTATACTTTTGGAAGCAATGAAATATGTAAATTTCCAGTACTATATTGGAAGAGGATGGCTAAAATAACATTGTTCTGTAATATTTGAATTGTGCTGTACATTACCCTTTAGCCTTTGGTGATGGTTCTGTGAGTGCTCAGCCACTAGTGCTTGATACATATCTGGTTCAAGCCCGGCAGTCAAGTCACTGTCTTGTAAATTGGATAGTGAACTTATTTTAAAAGGAAGGAAAAAAAGAAAAAACAAACTAACCGATTAGCCGCTGGTCAATTTCAGTTAATTTAAACGACATTATAATTTCATCCAGCCAATTTATATTCATAATAACTTGGCCTTGTGGAGATGGTCACTGGTGCCAGGAGAGGGTTATAATACTGAAGAGATGAGCAAAGGAGTTGAATTATTGATGTTCTATTCTCAGTCCTTGTTCTTGTAATACCCAGAGTCAAATCTTCCTGTAAGTATTGTAATCACATATCTGCTAACTCAAGCAAATATAAAAGGTCACATACATAATATAGCCATGTCATATCACCATGTTTTTCTGTTTTTGGACTGTTGGTTCTATCATTCATCCCGTATTGTATCAGGTTCCCAGAGAAAATTCTTCAGTTTATGTCAATATACCATAACAAAAACCACACAGACAGGTAGAATGACAACCTTTGACGCTCCGTGTCTGATTACACCTTAAAAGGAGGTCAATTTGAGCTGTACTGGCTCGGGAGGCAGGCTGCCTTTGTTGTGTGGTATTGTGTGTGGAAAAAGAAATTCATGCCAGCAATGAGGTGGGAAGTGTCATTCAAGATCTTCCAATGTGACTTTAATTGGATTGAGATCTAGGTACGATTCTGGCCAGGAACAGAGCACGAACTGCCTTCTGTGCTTTTCACACTTGTTAAACTTGACTCCCTTGGTTACGTGAATCACTTACTTCAAAGTCAGAACATGGAAAAATAATGTGAAATAAACACATGAGAGGAAAGAGATGCCATTTTTTTCCATTTCATATGAATTAATTATTAATAATAATCAACTAATTTATTCCTGTGACATAATTAGCAAGATATTACATCCTATCCTATTCAGAGGAAGACTTGTGTCTGCCAGACTGATTTTAATGTGTACAGATATGTTTTCTTTTTATTTGTTTGCCTTAACAAAACCAATAATTCACTCAGTCAAAATTGTTTTTTTTTTCCTTCAACTGTGGCACAGCAAATTTAAATGTGAAGGATAAAAAGGCAACCACAGCTGGGGATTCCTGCAGAGATCCCCCCAATAGGGTATTATAATAGAAAACAACAGGAAGGTGAAAGATATGTTTTTAAAGAGCATTGTCATAATTTAAATGATTGTACGAATCTGCAGGCAAACTGAAAAGGTATATGACCCAGGTGCTCAGCAGGGCTCAGAATACATCTGCAAACGTCAGTTTTGCTTTGCCAAGATCCAAAGAGAAACATTGCATTTAATTATAGTGTAGATTCTGAGTCTACAAAGCTGGCTTTTGTAACAATTTTAAGATGAGATCAAGTTAATTTACTTTACCAAGGTTAACATTATTTAAATATACAATTCACATTAATTTACCATTTAAAAGCAAAGACAAATAATTCATGAATTATTGTATTTATTAAAAGAACAATCCTGTTACCTGGCCTTGTTATCGGTGGATTTTCAATCAAAGGTCTGGATAAAAGCAAATTGCAAATTCCAGTGATTGATGGTGGCTTTTATATTTCTTTTTTCTGATGCAAACTGGTCCTCAGTTATAGAACTTTGAGCTGGCCGTTGAGTCAGTTTTGATTTGGTCTGTGGCAAATAATTGATGATGATGATGAAAATTAACAGATACAGTTCTTTCATTATAAGTAGTTTATGACCAAATCTCATGGTAGGTTTAGTAATAGTATATATTTTTTTAAAACCTACAGATGTTTAAGATCAGTCTTCTAAAACACTATACCTTTTTAATGATCCTTTACAGATATTTGATCACACATTGTACCCTCATCTAGTGTTTATGGTGCTGTACACCACTGGAATACATTTTAAATAAATGGCTGCTCTGTCCTGAATAATTTAAATCTCAGGATAATCCTGAGCTGTATAGAGTACAATTATATATTTTTTTAAATTGAGCCCGACCTATGATGACAAAAAAATCATTATTTTGTGCTGAAGAATACCTTTTATTTGTTTGGTTGATGTTATACAATTCTTTGTTAAACTCAAGCCTAGAAACAAAGGTTAATTACCTGCGTTTTACGCTGTTTTTAGAAATTGCCATTTCCCAACCTCTGAAGCTATATCTAAACTGAGATATTTCAGACAAAGGTCACAATCTTTACTAGGAGTGTTGTGGTCTTGCTTTTCTCACTGCAGGTGACAATTTCACATAAGATCTTCTCAAGCTGAAGATTGGAGACCCCAGTGGGAGGCTTCATAAATAGACACCAGATATGAGTTTTTTTCTGGGCCACGGGCAAAAGGCTTGAATGATCATATAGTTGGTGGAGCACACTTCAATGCTCTGTTGTTGTTGTTGCCTCATTTTGACCAGATGCCACATATTTTCAATTCATCATTGATCCAAACTCAATCACTGCTGGCTGAAAAAGGTATCTCCATCTACAAACCTCTTGAAAGATGCACGTTTCTAAATGTTTTTAGATATCTCCCTTCCTTTAAGTACTTCAGTAGTTTGTTAGTTAGTTATAATTGCACTTTATCAGAATATTTCCTGTATTCAATTTTTAATATTTATTGGTGTATTGGATCTTATTTAAGTCATGACACATCCACCTGCTTCATCTAAAAGTAGGGCACATCTGCACAAAGACTCACGTCTGGGGCAATTGTAGACCAAAAATAGCCCATATGTAATCTGAAAACTGAATCAAACTCCAAGCTTGGAGTTTGATTCAGTATTCAGATCACATATGGGCTATATTTTACTTGTGGATAAGTATCTAACTTAGAAAACAGAACAGTCTTGGTACTTTGTCTATTATCTATATCATAGTGAGCCTTACTGTGTTGTACAGAAGTGTCGATAATTGAAATGTTTGATCTTAAGCAATATGCAGATATGTACAGTAAAAACCTTACCTTTCCTTGGGTTTATCATCGACAGTGTTGCTGAGACAAAAGACAGCTTCTATGCATAACCACATGAAATTACTTTCATTAAAAGTGATGGAATGTCTCATCCAATATATATTTGCTTTGATCACAAAGTCACACAAGGTAGAAGAATAACTATTTTTTCTTTCATTATCACAGACTTGCTAAGAATTACAAGAATATTGAATCAGAAGATTTATCCTAAGGGGGTATGGGAACAGTCCCCAGAGTCCAGGGCTTAAAACTGGTTTTTCTTCTCTGAATTGTATAAATTATTTCTATGGATAAAAATGCATTAACAAAATATAATGATGATGATGATTATTATTATGTATGTATGTATGTATGTATGCATGTATGTATTTATTTATTTATTAGCAGACACCCTTGTCCAGGGCGACTTACAAAATATGAGTGCAATACAAAGTGCAATAATACAGAGTAATTCAAGGCATAATTCATTTTACAAATTCACAATTTACACAAGTGTATACGAGATATACAATAAATAATATATAAGTTCTTACATCCTAGAATGAAAAAGCTGATATGTGCAGACAAGATGTTAAGTCAAAGTTAAGTGCTAAGGGAAAGGGAGCATAGGGGAAATCAAAATATACAATACAAGTGCAAGTAATGCAAAAGCAAGAGTATGACAAAATGTTGTATAAGTCCCAACTTACAGCAGAATAAATGACTAAATTACAAGTAGAGTCTGAAAAGATGTGTCTTGAGTAAGCGCCAGAAGGAGGTCAGGGACTCTGCTGTTTTGACTTCAGTGGGAAGGTCGTTCTGCCACTTAGGAGCCAGGGATGAGAAGGAGCGGCTCTGGAGGAAGGGGAGTGGAGAGGAGGCAGGGTTAGTCTTCCTTCACCGGAAGACCGTAGTGGCCTGGAGGGGATGTATGGAGAGACAAGGGTCTGCAGATAACTCGGTGCAGTCTGTTCGAGACAGCGGTAGGTGAGGGTCAGTGTCTTGAACTGAATACGTGCCGGTATCGGGGCCCAGGGAGGGAGTGTAGAGAGAGAACAGGAGCGGGCCCAGGACAGAGCCTTGGGGAACGCCTGTGAGGAGAGGTTTGGGGGTGGATGAGGAACCTCGCCATGTCACTTGGTAGGTCCGATCGTTGAGGTAGGAGGAGAACCAGGTGAGAGCAGTCCCAGAGATTTGAAGTTCAGTGAGGCAGAAGAGGAGGATGGAGTAATCGACTGTATCAAATGCTGCAGAGAGATCAAGGAGGATGAGGACTGAGGAGAGGGAGGCCACCTTAGCACAGCTGAGGGAGTCAGTGATTGCCAGGAGAGCCATCTCAGTGTAGTGAGCTGTGCGGAAGCTGGATTGCAGAGGATCAAGAAGTGAGTGATGGGAAAGAAATAGACAACACGCTTGAGGGTTTTTGAAAGGAAGGGGAGTAGGGAGACAGGGCAGTAGTTCTGAGGAGATGTGGGGTCAAGGGTAGGTTTCTTGAGGAGTGGGATGACAGCAGCTTGTTTAAAAGCAGAGGGGAAACTGAGTAGTGAGGAGTTGAGGAGAGAGGAGATGAAGTGGCGTAGATCAGGAGCAGTCGCTTGGAAGAGAGGGTCCAGGGCACACGTTGTGGGTTTGTGGGAGAGAGGAAAGTTCAGAGTCCGAAAGAGGTGAGAATGTAGAAAAGGAAGCTTGATCAGTGGGAGACTTGGGCAGGGAGGAGGGGGGACTGTTGAAGAGCTTGCAGATGTCTGTGATCTTGGAGCAGAAGAAGGAGGCAAAATCATCTGCAGAAAGAGAGGAAAAAGGAGGGGGGGCAAAGAGGGAGGGGAAGGTGGAGTAGAGTTTGTGGGGGTTGTTGACAGAGGATTCAAAGAGTGATTGGAAGTAATGTTTCTTGGCTGAGGTGAGTGAGGAGGAGAATGTGGAAAGTAGAGAGTGGTAGAGTTCGAGGGCAGCTGGGAGTTTGGACCTCTTCTACTTCTGTTCAGCAGCGCGTAGACTGGATCAGGTCGAGCGGAGAATGGAAGAGATCCAAGGCTGAGGAGGGGAGGGACGGACAGGACGAGACGTGACAGGACAGAGAGAGCCAAGGGAGGAGGTGAGGGAGGAGAACAAAGAGGAGGTAGCACAGTTAACATACAGATGGGAAAAACAGTCAATGGAAGGTAAGAGAGTGTGAGCAGAGGAGGCAAGAGTGGAGGGGGAGATGGAGCTGAGATTACGGTGGAAGGTGACAGAGGGAGTGGGTGGGGTGGGGAGGGAGGGGAGAGAAAGCGAGAAAGATGAAGTGGTGGTCTGAGATGTCATGGGGTGTCATGGAGAGCAACAATGTGGAGCAGTCTCTAGAGAAGATATATATCAATATATAGTTCAAATTGCGCTAAGTAAGAAAGTAACTAACATAATCTGCCCTTACAAATATAGGTGCAGTAAAAATACAATTAAATAAAGCAAACAAAGTAAACAACCAGTACTCGGCAGAGCTCGGTCGTTACGTCGGTGGGTCCGTGTCAGACTGCTGGGGAGAAAAAGTCAACAGCACAAGTGCAAAACAAGGAGAGCAGGTGCTCAATTTAAACAAGACAATTAAAACACTGCTCTGTCCAGATCCCACATTTAGATGGACTTCGTCTAAATCAATGATAATATAGCCTGGTGCTTGCAGTGTATTGATCATGGTCTATCTTCACTCCTGAAGGTTTTATTTAAAGAAAAGCATTTTAGCAAACCAAAATAACGTGCAGCGTTTCATATGCAAAAATATTAAAGTAATATATTTTGATTCATTGACTGACTTCCGTTTTTTTTGTTTAACTAAGTTTCACACTCTGCTTCAGAACGTCCTCAGTGCTAGCATGTAAACATTTCAGTTGGAAATGTGTATGAATAATTTTTTTATACATAAAACTCATTGAAATTCCATCACTTGATTCAAATTTGCCCAACACTTCTCAACATCTCAAATTGGCTTATTTGTTCTTCAGTATTCCAAGTGTCAGTTTCAACCTCCACTTTCTGACAGTTGGGGCAGAAGTTTATCAGAACTGAGTCCTGTGTTTGTAAACTAAAAACGTATGTATTTTCTAACAAATTTAGTATGTGTGCTCGAATGTGTATATATGTAAATAGCAGTAACCTTTCAACTCACAGTTTCCAACCACTGGTTGAAACACTATAAATGGCATACTGTTCTGTTTATGTGAATGGGCAGGTAGAAAGTATGATTAATTTAACTACTTTGGCACTTTCTGTCAAACATTAATAAAGTGGTTATACATCTCTAAATAGTGGACAATACAAAAACATGTTTAGGACTCTCATAATTTATTTCATATTTAAATTAAAATGCAAGCAAAATACATAATTAAATTGTGACGAACACAACACATTTATCATTAGAACTCTGCTAAGACAGAGGTTATCACTTAAACATCTGTTAAAAGCTTTCACATTACAGTATATTGTAGAGAGGTTGCAAACTTGCAGATATATCAAAACCATTTGAAATGGCACATTGACCCGCTATCTATCACAGTGAACAGTGAACCTTAACCAAAGACAACCTTTGCCAACTATTACGTTCTTTATTATGCTTTATGGAAGTTTGGATCATTTATTCAGCATAGAGACAGCATTATCTGTTACAAAAGCCTGTGCATAGGATTAACTTATCATGATGGGCATTAGATTTTATCATGTATGAATGTTACCCTGTTTTATCATTTTTCAAAGCTGTTCTCCAGTATACACTCTCCTAGCCATCATGCTATCTGGATGCAGAATATAAAGTTATCAGCTACTCTGTGGATAGGGAAACACACTTAACATTATCTTTATTAATACAGTTTGCTTCAAAAGAGCAAATGTACACATTGTTAAGCCTCTTGAAGCCGGAATGTGTAATACTGTCCTTCGCTTCATTGGTTCATTCCTAGGACTTGGATTATTATTTCAAGACACCATCTATACTGTTTTAATATTTGTCCGCAGCTTCATTCTCTTTTTTGTAAACTGTCTGTGTTGCCCTTGTATGAGAACCAAACTTTGTATCCAAAAAAGTTGGGTGCTTTTGTGAAATAAACACATACAGTAACAGGTTTCAGTGCAAAACACATTACAAAAACACAAATGGACAAGCACACAAACAATAGACATGAACATAATAAAACATATGTCTTTCACAGAATGCCTAAGCTGGTTCTTTGATAGCGTAACTTCAGTATATTTAAGTGTATTATTGTGGTTTTATTACATTGTTTTGTAGTGACAAACCTCTTTGTTTAATTTTGTTCTTCCACCTTATGAACAAATACATATATATATATAGTATCTTTCGTATTAACCCCCCACCCCCTTGTTATAGATAATGTCTGTCTGAGCAGAACTGAAATAAATTAGGGGAAATTTAAACTTTGGGTGACATTAATTATCCCATTGTCATGCTTGTCTCTCATGTTTGAGATTAAACAGTTTATTATAGAGGCACGACAGAGGCTGAGACACCTGCAAAGCTGAAAAGACAATAATGACTGCTTTGATATATTGCAATTAGGAATGCAGGTGAGGCATAAGTTGTATTGATGATGCTAATGAAAATTCAGGGACGTGGCAAGTGTGATGGAAAATTTAGATGAATACACTATGTGAATATGATGCCAGTGTAAATAAATTAATGAAAGGTAGAATTTCATTTGACATGTTATGTAAGTAATATTAAGTATCCATACATACCATATATAGCTGTTTTTCCGATGTGCTTCAGGAAATTACCCATATCTGTGTGAGGATCATTTTCCCCTATTAGCTTTTTGAATTCACTTCTGAGTGCCTACCATGACCACATTCATATCCTCTAGAATGCCAATTGAATCAGAAGACATAAAGTTCTGTGGTGACGTCACTAACTTGATAAAAAAGAAAATGTTCAATCCACTAGAAGGGCCTGGATCACAAAGCCTGAGGTGACACTTCTTTTCTTGGGGGCTATGAGCAAAACATCATAAGCAAAGACATTTTGAAGAGGCAGGCCAGCAGCTGTGAAGCATTATTGCAGTTCTCTGTCCTGGCTCGTTGTGTACCAGATTCAAATGTCAAAGCAGCCAACTTTCTCTTCACAGATATAATCATTCGGGTGAGGGATGAACAATCTCACCATGGTGATTTGCAAGTTTAAATGTCAGAAATATATTTGCTAGTCTATTTTCTATTACCTACATACTGTAACTGTTTTGCATGTTTGAGCATTACACCTAATAAGCTTATAGAAATGAATCACTTGTTTTAAGAGACTTGCAGCAATTGTTTTATGTTATTGGGAATTACATAACAAACAATGTACATAAGGTCTTCAAACATAATGCAGCAAGAATGTGAACAGTATTTTGTGCCAATTTGAATGAGGTTTAATACCTGTATTTTTTTTCAATGGTTGAAGGATTTTTTCCTGTCAGTATGTAATATATTATTGTGCATAGACCTGTTAAGTTATAGCCACAGCACTTATAGGGTTTGAGTGATGAATGGTTTGAGGTACTGAATTGCCTGTCCTGCATGTAGGCTGTTCTTATGAGTTTATATAACCTGTGCACAAAATCTCATTTAATAAGAAAATTTGAATAAATAGAATATGCATATCAAGTAATTTTTTCAAACTCATGAAATGGGAGAGGGAAGTTTACTGAAATGAATTATCAGATTGTTTAATATTTCTTAAGATCAACAATTCTGCAGTAAGTGTGTATGTTTTGTATTTATATCCTGTATTTATATACTCCCCATGACTTCTGATTGCACTGAAGTCTTCTTAACCTCGGTTACTGCTACAAGGAGCTTTTGATCTGCAATGTCTCAATTCATTCGGTCCTGACAGTGCAGGGAATATTACACACCAGAATGCTAACTGTACTTCAAGGACAAATCTTTTCTGCAAAGGGCACCAAGAACCCATGGAGAAGATAAGACAGGGACTCCTGTGAAATTTGATTTAGAAGTTTGCCCTTTTACAGAGTGTGGTGAATTGGAGTAAATGATCCATAAATTAAGTCCTTTCAAAGTTACTCTGAGTATCATACTGGCATTTTTTGTTGTCTGTTGACCAGTCTGAAACACATTTTAGGATGAAATTGTCCCAGCAGGTAAGCATTTATTATAATAGACTCCTTATGAAAAAAAAAAAAAAAAAACAGACAAAACTAAAGCAACAATATAAACAACATACTATTGGGATTAGAGGGAATTTCATGCAAGTATAGTATTAAGTTTGATATATAAAATTATAGTCTGGGATAGTCTGGGATTGTGTCCCTTTGCATCCTTCCAATCAATAAAACAATACAGAAATAACATTTTGTTGTTGTTGTTGTTGTATGGCTTGTGTTAAGATGCTTGGTATGGTACGGGAAGGGCAGTACATCAGGACACTGGAGTCCATCCATACCAAAGATACAGTACACTAGTTGTTCATGGCAGTTAAAATGATAGCAAAATGACTACAGGTCTGTGCGGGAGCCAATCAGCAGGATAATGCCGCATACCTGTTGCTTATTGGGGTGGGGTTCCTATATAAGGAAGTTGTTGGGCCTTATTGGAGGGAGAGAATTGTAGGAGATACAAGTAAGTCCTGTGCTTGGTCTATGTCTTGCTTGTAGTGTATCGACCTTTTACTATGTGACCAGACTATGAAACTTTTTTAAACCCCCAAAATAAAAAAATAAGAAAACAGGCAGTTACACATGACACAACATCTTGTACTGCTGTAGGTCAACTCTTATATAGTGCAGAAGAGTCTATAAAGATAGGAAATAGCGTAAATGCCACAGTCCAAGGCTGTTTTCGTACATGTTTTAACAAAGGTTGAAATTACTCCTTGACTGACATGCCATATGGCTTGAGTAAGATAACCTTTGCAGATCATATGGTAACTCATATTAATATATTTCCTCATCAGTAACACTGCTTGAGGGTAGCTACCTCTGTGTGGTTGATGGTTTTGTGTAATGTAAACATATTTACAAACCCACTATGATTAAATCAAGTTTGTATGCCTCTGAAAATGGTTGAGAGGAAATACAGTGAGGTCATTTGATTAAAAAATTATATATAATACCAATCATTTTTATTTGTTTTACAACTCTTTATGTGAAAGACAAAAGCAGAGGCTTGGAAATAAGTGATATCCTCGAATAATCTAAATCTAAGTGGGCTCCTGTCCTGACAGCGTCACCTTCATAGCCAGAGCATAACCAAGGATGGCATTATCTTCAGCATAACAGGCCTCTTCTTAACCAGAGCTGTCAGGTGGGGGAGGAAAACCTAGCAAAAGTAAGAAATGAAAATGTCAGATTTTTGCCTTAACATGGCTTTTGGCCTTTACTTGACAGTGAAATAAAAAGCAGAAAGGCAATGAAATTGAAGAATTCAAGTAATGTTCCAAATATGTAACAGTGTTGAAGAAGTCAAGCATAATATAAATAGATGTATATGTTGGTATTTTTTTTTATTAAAAAAATATAAAGCAGGGAGAAAAAGGAAGCATTGGGCATACATTTTCAATAACAAGGTGATAATGAAATCATAAGACTAATTCCATTCTTATCACAGGGCCCACTAGACTATCTGCTTAATTGCAAAACTATGATAATAATGAAACAGGGCAGTTTTTAATGAATTGCCCTGATTAATAATTTAATTGAAGTTAATAATAAAGTTTTAAATGCACCTTAGTTTGCTTAATGTTTAAATCTGTTTGCTTACATAACATATGGGAAACCTTGCTTGTTAAAATATTGTATTCTCAAAGTGTTTTTTCTACATGAAGACACTATATATCTACCGTGAATGTTTGAAAAATAACCAAAATATATTTGTCACAGCTCTTTTGATTATGTAGAAATATACTTACAGATATATCCATATCTCTTACATAAAATGAAAAGAACTTGCCAATATATGAAATAAATACATGTATGAATATCCTACATTCATACTGC
Source organism: Amia ocellicauda (assembly GCF_036373705.1). Lineage (NCBI taxonomy): Eukaryota > Metazoa > Chordata > Actinopteri > Amiiformes > Amiidae > Amia > Amia ocellicauda. The sequence continues at coordinate 11,646,268 of NC_089859.1, forward strand.
AATATTCAGTTGTACCTAGGGTAAAAATGTACCTATGAATCATAATTATGTAGACTAACTTAAAATACTGAGGTCACATTTCTGGTCATCTATCAGTTCTTTGACAGATTATTACAATGCATGATTAAATGTCACTATTAGCTTTGAAAAAAAACTGTCAACTAGCTTATAGCCTGTAGTTTGTATTAAGCCACGATGAATATTACTCCCTGGCACAGGAGTTTGCTTTTAAAGGCTCACTTTCTTCTCAAAAGCTGTGCCTTTCAAGATGATTCTCACAGTTGAGCAGGCACAAAATTGTTAAGCGTGAAAGATTTTTTTTTTTTTTCTAGGAAGCATAGCAAAAGAAAAAGAAATCCAAGACTTTTAGTACAGCATACAGTTCTAAATCCATTATCAATACGGATTTGAAGTGATAACCGTTTCCTGTGAATATTCGGATACTGGCAAAGAATTCCTGGCTTTGCTGTTGTGAATCTTTCAGGTCTAAAATTAACACCAACATACTCTAGAAGATCAAAGCAGGTGCTTCTGTATTCATTAAAGCTAATGAGAGGGGTAGTTCTGCTTGTGAGTTGATTAGCAAAGCAGTTTACCCTCCTTTGGTGGAGAAAGACTTGCTTTATAAATCAACATGCTCAATGTCTAGGTCAAGTAAAACTTTAGTATGTAATAAAGTGTAGCTTTGACCTTGCTGCTGGTGGCTAAATTTGACTTTTGGCCTTTTGACAGCTCCTCTCTCTAAAGCACCTCTGAAATATATTTTACAGAAAAGTACTGTAGAAAGGTTAAATACATTTTAAAAATATGTATTTTGTAAAAGATGCAGTATTTAGGTATAGTTGAAGCAAACAAAAGATTTGCTTTTCCCTGGAAATGTACATCTGGTTTGATAATGATTAAAAGATGGCATTTTCTATTAATTTTTTTATTTGAAATTATACTTTTGGATGTCTTGGTTTCTCAGTAATATACTATCTACTTCTGAGTTAAAAATCATGATAGAAATAATTTGGAATGTCACTGTACATTAATTCCTTGTGCTACTACTGCATTTCCACTGAAAACCTGTCGACCTGTTGGTCTATACAAAGTCTTTCACAGAATTGCATGATTCCTTTATGAAAAGTAATATCTAGCAGTGATGAAGTTTAAAAGAATTGTATTGAAGATCAGGCATTTTAGCCTACTGTTTTACAAATGAACCATATATTTGAGTAGATGGCTAATCTTTCAAGAGTCCTTAAGAAATGTATAAGAAGTCATTTTAGCCATTTTTAACAATAATGTGCATTGCAGTAAAACAATAACCGAAAGAACATTTGGGGCTGGTTATAAATACCATTTTCATCATACTAGCTTTCAATATTTCAGAGTCTTTCTCAAAGTATTATGTAATAGTTAATTTGTGCATGTATTGTGTGCTTCTTTCTCTTTCATATTAAATAGCTTAATTTAGTGTCAGGCTTAAAAAAGGGAACACATATCCTTAGCAACAAGTTACTATGGTTTCAAACAAAACCTTACCTTTTCCTTTGAATATCTTTTGATGATTGTTTTGTTTTTGTTTTTACTTAAAAGTAAGCCCTTATGTCTTAATTCCAAATAATGTATGTAGTTTAATTATTTGGAGTAATAATACTACTAATAATAAATTACATAATTTCTGAGGTTACCTTCTTGCTGTCATTAAGGCCTATGGCTTTAAGGTCTTGATTACATAATCAGATGAGAGAAATTACTGCAACACATACTGAAACAATAAAAATAAATCGGTAACGTCAATTTCCAGTTCTTATATGTGTTCATATTTTACATGAATAAGACCAGTTCATATTAATCAAATTACCAATCAGGCAAAGACAAGCTGTGAAACATTTAACAAGAAGTCTAGCTTTATCCTTCTTCTTGTTTCCTTATTCTTCATCTTATCTTCTGTAATATGGGATTAATTTAAATCACTGTCTGAGCCTGCACCACATTACAGAGAAAAATAATGTATAATTTGATATATTGATCTATATTTTAATTAGCCATTCATAATAATGAAACTGCACAGCTATATATCTTAATTCTTAAATACTTTCTGTTCACATACATTATACATATATATATATACACTCACCTAAAGGATTATTAGGAACACCATACTAATACTGTGTTTGACCCCCTTTCGCCTTCAGAACTGCCTTAATTCTACATGGCATTGATTCAAACAAGGTGCTAAAAGCATTCTTTAGAAATGTTGGCCCATATTGATAGGATAGCATCTTGCAGTTGATGGAGATTTGTGGGATGCACATCCAGGGCACGAAGCTCCCGTTCCACCACATCCCAAAGATGCTCTATTGGGTTGAGATCTGGTGACTGTGGGGGCCAGTTTAGTAAAGGGGAACTCATTGTCATGTTCAAGAAACCAATTTGAAATGATTCGACCTTTGTGACATGGTGCATTATCCTGCTGGAAGTAGCCATCAGAGGATGGGTACATGGTGGTCATAAAGGGATGGACATGGTCAGAAACAATGCTCAGGTAGGCCGTGGCATTTAAACGATGCCCAATTGGCACTAAGGGGCCTAAAGTGTGCCAAGAAAACATCCCCCACACCATTACACCACCACCACCAGCCTGCACAGTGGTAACAAGGCATGATGGATCCAGGTTCTCATTCTGTTTACGCCAAATTCTGACTCTACCATCTGAATGTCTCAACAGAAATCGAGACTCATCAGACCAGGCAACATGTTTCCAGTCTTCAACTGTCCAATTTTGGTGAGCTTGTGCAAATTGTAGCCTCTTTTTCCTATTTGTAGTGGAGATGAGTGGTACCCGGTGGGATCTTCTGCTGTTGTAGCCCATCCGCCTCAAGGTTGTACGTGTTGTGGCTTCACAAATGCTTTGCTGCATACCTCGGTTGTAACGAGTGGTTATTTCAGTCAAAGTTGCTCTTCTATCAGCTTGAATCAGTCGGCCCATTCTCCTCTGACCTCTAGCATCAACAAGGCATTTTCACCCACAGGACTGCCGCATACTGGATGTTTTTCCCTTTTCACACCATTCTTTGTAAACCCTAGAAATGGTTGTGTGTGAAAATCCCAGTAACTGAGCAGATTGTGAAATACTCAGACCGGCCCATCTGGCACCAACAACCATGCCACGCTCAAAATTGCTTAAATCACCTTTCTTTCCCATTCAGACATTCAGTTTGGAGTTCAGGAGATTGTCTTGACCAGGACCACACCCCTAAATGCATTGAAGCAATTGCCATGTGATTGGTTGGTTAGATAATTGCATTAATGAGAAATTGAACAGGTGTTCCTAATAATACTTTAGGTGAGTGTATATATATATATATATATATATATAAGATGTGTGTGTGTGTGTGTATACACATATATATATATATATATATATATATATATATATATATATATATATATATACACATATACACACACATTACTGTGCAAAAGTTCTAGGCAGATGTGAAAAAATGCTGTAAAGTAAGAATGCTTTCAAAAATAGGCATGTTAATAGATTATATTTATCAATTAAATAAATGCAAAGTGAGTGAACAGAAGAAAAATCTAAATCTAATCCATATTTGGTGTGACCACCCTTTGCCTTCAAAACAGCATCAATTATTCTAGGTACACTTGCACAAAGTAGGATTTTGTAGGCATATAGTCAGGTGTATGATTAAACAATTATACCAAACAGGTGCTTATGATCATCAATTCAATATGTAGGTTGAAACACAATCATTAACTGAAACAGAAACAGCTGTGAAGGAGGAATAAAACTGGGTGAGGTACAGCCAAACTCAGCTAACAAGGTGAGGTTACTGAAGACAGTTTACTGTCAAAAGTCATACACCATGGCAAGACTGAGCACAGCAACAAGACACAAGGTAGTTATACTGCATCAGCGAGGTCTCTCCCAGGCAAACATTTCAAGGCAGACAGGGGTTTCCAGATGTGCTGTCCAAGCTCTTTTGAAGAAGCACAAAGAAACAGGCAACGTTGAGGACCGTAGACGCAGTGGTCGGCCAAGGAAACTTACTGCAGCAGATGAAAGACACATCATACTTACTTCCCTTCACAATCGGAAAATGTCCAGCAGTGCCATCAGCTCAGAATTGGCAGAAAACAGTGGGACCCTGGTACACCCATCTACTGTCCGGAGAAGTCTGGTCAGAAGTGGCCTTCATGGAAGACTTGTGGCCAAAAAGCCAATACCACCTTACATGAAGAGAGAAGCAACTGAGGCTGCCTAAATCCACAGAAGAACTGTGGTTAGTTCTCCAAGATGTTTGGGCCAACCTACCTGCCGAGTTCCTTCAAAAACTGTGTGCAAGTGTACCTAGAAGAATTGATGCTGTTTTGAAGGCAAAGGGTGGTGACACCAAAGATTTGATGTAGATTTTTCTTCTGTTCACTCACCTTGCATTTAGTTAATTTATAAATATAATCTATTAACATTTTTGAAAGCATTCTTACTTTACAGCATTTTTTCACACCTGCCTGAAACTTTTGCACAGTAGTGTGTGTGTGTGTGTGTGTATGTATATGTATATGTATGTATACTTATGTATAATATGTGTGTGTGTAAGATGTATATTTCCTAGTTCCATGTAAATCTTTGTTTGATTTCAGGAGATACTTGTTCATAAAAACAGACCAGAAATCTAAATGGGGCATTGTTTTTTAAACCTCACAAATGCATTTATAATAATCTTTAATGTATAGGTGTACAACAAAATTTTGGGCCTGCCAACTATGATATGAAATAGGTATAGATATTGCACAATTTTCATATATGCACTCAGCATCCCCTTATAACCACCCTAATAATAATAACAATAATAATTGTGGTCCCATATCTATCCTGAATATCTGAACGGTTCAATTTGAAACCTCCAGAGACTGACTGCTCTCCTGAAGCGAGTGTCTGCATTGAAAGTTGAAAAAGTGTACAGCTGATGTGGAAAGAAGGGCCTGACAAAGAACAACACAGATCAATGTGAGGCCTGTCAAAGGAAAGGAAAGAAATGCTTTCAATTTATGACCATGATTTAGCCATGTGGAATCAGCACAGTTTAATCCCTGGATTAAAGATTGTCTGCTGGTCGCAAGTGAAACATGCACCTTAGGAGAAGATATTGCTCCAGGGAAATATGTATGTGTGTGTGTATACAAAATATATCTATCCATCTAAATGTGTGTATATACACACACACACACATTTAGATGGATAGATATAGATTATATATACAAGTGTCTGTGTATGTGTTTATATTTTGAAAGAGCTATGAACTTCACTATGTTATGTTAGGTCAATACACACATTTATTTGCTTATATTCATAAGTTTTGAATCAGACTAGCTTAGCTCCTGGCATTTCTCCCCCTTTCATCAACACAGAGTTTGTATTTAATCTGGTTGTTAAGTAATTTACTATCATGTTTGGATTAAATGTAGTTTTATTCCCCGGGGGGCTGCAAAGCCTACAGAATCTGACAAGGAATAAATATATGAGGAACAGCGTAAGAACTTCCTGATCTGAGCAATGTAAAAGTGTTGCTGCTTACAAAGGTGCCTGCAAAGAACGATTTACAAAATTGGTCATATGGTTATTTAATCAGGGATGTATTTGCAATTTACGGTGGCAGCCCCAGTGGCCAATTTAAATTGAGAAGTGTTTTTTCACATGTCAGCAGGTTATACTTCTTTCCCAAATAAGGTGAATTAGCTCATGTCAAAATATTAACCATTGGACAATAGTATACAAATAGAATACTTTCTGTGGAAAACCGACTCCCTCAAACTCAATTCCTATAGGGCCATGTGTATGCTGGTTTTTGTTCCAACCGAATCCTCAATTACTTAATTTATCTATCATATTTAATTGACATATTGACATATTTAAAAAATATATTGCGAGGTATTTTACAGTTGATGGTCTAAAACTGCATTTTATTCAAGGTATAGTTGCTTATAACATATCCTGGGGCCTGGATAGGTGTTTAAATGTATATAGATAATTAAACAATTAGACCAATTAAGTAATTGAAGACTTCTGGAAGGAAAACCAGCATACACACGGACCTCCAGGGATTGAGTTTGAGAGCCCTGCCCTAGATTATTTAAGATACCAGTAGTGCATTATTGTATTACTCTAATTCATACACATTCCTCAGGTTCATTCTCTGTCTTTATAGAAAGAACATTTAAGGGTAAAATCAGTTTAATCTCAGAAAATGAATAAGTTTACAATGAAATTTAAATGCCACATGTGCTCTTTGTTACATTATTAATTTCTTCAAATTGTGTTCCTATTATTTGTTTTAACCAGAAATGCCTTTTTTACAAATACATTTTTGGAAATATATGCGTCTCAGCAAAAGGGAGAATGTATGCTGTACGTTTCTCTTGATTGAGCCCTTGGCATTGATTCTTATCTCAAACAAAACGTTATTACCTGTGCTAATAGGCTTTCAAGGGCATGCTGAGCAGATCTAATGTATTAGAACCTCAAATTGCTGAGACTGGCAGCAACGGGGTAATGCATAAATATGAATAAGAGCAAAAACCTAGTTAAAGGGCTTGTCTTTAATTTGGGTTTTCAAAGCTATTTAGTCCGTTATATCTAAGCCTACAAGGCTAATAGCTTTAATTGTAACAACTAAAGAGTGTACGATAAGAGGTAAGGACTTTGATCTTTCATACAGGGACTAATTCATTAATATTATAGACTTACACAAAATAAATTCTAGGTGAGCTGATTATAATGAATATTGTTATTTGAGTAAACATTACATAAAATGTTATCTAAATTATATATTACTAGTTCTGGTAATAATAACGCAATTATAAGTTGTTTAAACCTGAGAGGTGTGAAGGAAGTTGACTACCTGCTATGCATATTCTAATAAGGAAGCCTTTTTCTACAATATTCATTAAATACTGTCTGAAATGCTGTTGTTTTTTTGTTTGAATGTACATGTTGACATTCCACATGCTTTGTTTCAAAGTGTGACAGCTTTTCTAAACTCTAGTACCATTCTTGTCAAGGCTTTGCTGCTTTCTAGCAATCGATATACTTCGAGAGAATCCTTAGTATTCCCTTCAGAGTTCCCACATTCTACAGTTTACTGGTTCTCCGTAGCATAAATGAGTTTCCTCTCTGACAGTCATGGAAGGAAATCATGCATCCAAAGAGAGAGTAATGGAATAGAAGCAATACAAAACAACAACAGTAAAGACAGCATCAAAATAGCTGTTTTTTATGAGACTTATGTGTTTCTTTTCTTTTTCAATTGTAAGGCCTTCCAAATTTATGTGTACTGGAGTCAATTAATATAATGACCTGAAAGCCAGATGTCAGAAATAAACAAAAGAGCCCAAATGGTCTGGAGTGCTTTAGGAAAATTAAGTGGTTCCAGCAGGGGAAACTGCCTGTGCCTTCAAAGGAAAATATTTAACCAATGTGTGTTGTCTGTATTAACAAATGGACAATTAAATCTGGAAGATGAATGCAAACATTATGCATTGCTACTGACAAGCCTCAAAGTGTGGACATTTTCATGTTGAATAAAAAGAAAATACAGAAAAGGAAAACAAAAAGGGTTACAGTGTAAACAAGAGAATGTGACATTATTGTAAGGGTAGAGAGACTAAAACTGGAATTGGTGGCACACATAGCAAGAACTTTATCCAGTAGGTCAGTTCTGGACTGGGTGGCAATAGAATTAAGTGGCGAGATTAAACTTTGCAGGAAAGAGTAGGAAGAGAGTGAACAAAGACAGTCATCGAATCTCAGGGATGAATTTATCCAGCAGTGGCTCGGCAAGGACTGAAGGATGAGCATGATGACATTGTCAGTACTATTTTTTCACTGATACTTTGGAGCCTTGACAACTCTTCCATATAATCTCATAATGGAACACAGCCTGAGAGTAACCGAGGTGAAATACAAGAAAAATACACTCACCTAAAGGATTATTAGGAACACCTGTTCAATTTCTCATTAATGCAATTAGCTAACCAACCAATCACATGGCAGTTGCTTCAATGCATTTAGGGGTGTGGTCCTGGTCAAGACAATCTCCTGAACTCCAAACTGAATGTCTGAATGGGAAAGAAAGGTGATTTAAGCAATTTTGAGCGTGGCATGGTTGTTGGTGCCAGACGGGCCGGTCTGAGTATTTCACAATCTGCTCAGTTACTGGGATTTTCACGCACAACCATTTCTAGGGTTTACAAAGAATGGTGTGAAAAGGAAAAAACATCCAATATGCGGCAGTTCTGTGGGCGAAAATGCCTTGTTGATGCTAGAGGTCAGAGGAGAATGGGCCGACTGATTCAAGCTGATAGAAGAGCAACTTTGACTGAAATAACCACTCGTTACAACCGAGGTGGCTTCACAAATGCTTTGCTGCATACAACACGTACAACCTTGAGGCGGATGGGCTACAACAGCAGAAGACCCCACCGGGTACCACTCATCTCCACTACAAATAGGAAAAAGAGGCTACAATTTGCACAAGCTCACCAAAACTGGACAGTTGAAGACTGGAAAAATGTTGCCTGGTCTGATGAGTCTCGATTTCTGTTGAGACATTCAGATGGTAGAGTCAGAATTTGGCGTAAACAGAATGAGAACCTGGATCCATCATGCCTTGTTACCACTGTGCAGGCTGGTGGTGGTGGTGTAATGGTGGGGGGGATGTTTTCTTGGCACACTTTAGGCCCCTTAGTGCCAATTGGGCATCGTTTAAATGCCACGGCCTACCTGAGCATTGTTTCTGACCATGTCCATCCCTTTATGACCACCATGTACCCATCCTCTGATGGCTACTTCCAGCAGGATAATGCACCATGTCACAAAGGTCCAATCATTTCAAATTGGATTCTTGAACATGACAATGAGTTCACTGTACTAAACTGGCCCCCACAGTCACCAGATCTCAACCCAGTAGAGCATCTTTGGGATGTGGTGGAACGGGAGCTTCGTGCCCTGGATGTGCATCCCACAAATCTCCATCAACTGCAAGATGCTATCCTATCAATATGGGCCAACATTTCTAAAGAATGCTTTCAGCACCTTGTTGAATCAATGCCACGTAGAATTAAGGCAGTTCTGAAGGCGAAAGGGGGTCAAACACAGTATTAGTATGGTGTTCCTAATAATCCTTTAAGTGAGTGTATATTCACTGTTGTAGTTTGCGTTATCTTTCCATGTCACACATATACATTCTGCCTCTTTGTCTCAACCTATTCTACTCCAGGTACAAGCTCGGTGCTATTCCTGCCAGACTGCTTTTGCAATCATCCTCTTCATCTCATTAAAGATGATTACCTCATGTCCTCACTGCTTTGAGACAACCCGTCTCTATTGCACTCTTCACTTTTGAGGTCCTTGTCCTAAGTGACCTTTCTTTTCACTGGTCTGCTCCCTCCTATCACATTTGTTTTTTCCTCCCACTATATCCACTCCAACTCTTTCGTGCTCCTCTTATTGTGGCCGGAACCACCCCCTGTCCACACCTTCTCCTCTTATGCCCTCCTGTGGTGGAATTGGATTCAGGAGTTCATGTTTTACTTTTGCAGTGCCTCCTCAAAACCTACATGTTCAGACTGCATTTATATATCATAAAATGTCCTTCCTGTCTTGCACCCATGGGATGTTACACTTCTCTGCAATTCTGTTATTTTCCACTGCCCTTATATGGTTTGTGCTTACTCCATTTACTAGATTAATATGAACACCTACTCTGCACTGTCATTTACTGAGCTTTGTAACATTTGTACACTTTTGAAAATGTTACGCTACACTTTGGATTTACATAATATTAAGACAAATAAAATACATTGAAAAACAAAATTTGGTCACCATGACCTAGATTTCGAAACCCTCAAGAATTTTTGTCAGCAAATGTCAGCATCAAGCTGAATAACATTTGAATGAGCAGTTCACCCATACAATCCCATAGACAGAAGGTTTTCTCCACTGTATCCCATTGCATAGAGACAACGCAGACAACCCTCAAGGGGATGGTAAAAGTGGCTCTGTGATCAGACAGCTTATCAAAACACATTGTTCACACCATTGATTCTGCATGGCAAACCAAAATCTATGTGGTATTATTAGTAACTATAGTGTGGCTTAAATGTCAAATTAATTACCTTATTTTAACTCAAGTTTCAAGATAATTGCATTCACAGGGCTTGTCAACTTCTTTTCATTTTTCCCCTTTTATTTTCTCCTAATTACCTTACACTGTGTGCTAGCTATTCAGATTAAGTTTAGTTCAATGTATTCATGATGTAACACTATAATAAGGTTACATCTATAGCAGCTAATAAGAAAGCTATACAATATTAATACCTTATGAATAACAACCTATGAGACCATATGCATGTAACAATAAAGATATGTGTTTTTAGCAATATGTAAATCCTATAGGGAAGTGACCCAATTAAGCCCACATACCATATAAGCCCACTTGCTCTTTTATTTTGAAATACAAAAAAGACAGGAAATATTAGAACGGTGATCTGTTTCACGGCAAATGCACAAAGTTGTTACTGTCATGTTACTTTTTATTCTATCACATTTTTTGTTCTTGAGTTATGTGTGATTTTATGCTGCCACTGTGCAGCAGCATTTTTACCCCAAAACTTTGCTTTATGAGGGGCCCTCCCAAGAAGCCATTTTTCTGGCATTTGGTGACCAAACTTGGTGAATATTGATAAATTATTGAATTATAAAATTAAAATATTAATAAATCAAATGAAACCTTATATGATGAATTTACCTGGTATGTAAAAACTCTATTTTGTATTTGAAAATATATTTATATATACATGTTTTCAGAGCTAGTGTGGGACACTGTCAGAATGACGGTCACACAGATAGATGCAGTAGAACAACAATAATTGAGAAAAACTGTTGATGACCATAGTAAATCAAAACATTTTAGAAGCTTCTTCAGATAAAACAATATTTAATGTTCTATCAATTATTATAATCTGAAAATTTAATTGTTTTTGTCATATGGGCTTAAAAGGAACAGCGCCCTTGAAAAGCCTATTAGCACATGACATGACATAGCAGAATAATTATTTAATTTGTTCTACCAATAATTAACTTATTATTAAGTTGTAAAGAATAACATATTTTATTTATTTTAAAGATATTACATGTTTACATTATACAATAATCAGATGCTTAGTTAAACGCAATAAAAGCCGCACCATCAGAGAGAAATATTGGTCAGAAATATCAGCCATTTTAAACCAATCTGCCAACAGCCGATATAGTAATTTCTTGCCATATTGGCCCTATACCGATCAGTTGACGATTGATCTGTGCATCCTTGGGTCAATAGGTAATGGAGGAAAGAACTGCACTGCAATTCCTTTGTTAGCAGGAACACATTTTGAAAGGAGGAATTCCCTGCAAAACTTGATCAGAAAACATCATCAGTGGCTTTGAGAGCACTGGAATATTCCCTGTGAGTCAGCGTCGGGTGGACAGACAAATCATGCTCCTTTTTTTGAGGCACCTGTGCAAACTTCCACAGTCCCAACAACCTCAGCCCCAACCCCGACAACCAGCACACCAGCAGAGCAAACTGCCTCTACAAGTGCAACAATGTCATGTGATGGAAATTAGTCTCAGATAATATAAAAATACAATTTTAATTGGTTAGGTTGGTTATTTGAGGTCTGAATTCAATAATCTATAAAATATTAAATATTAAGTGCTTAATCAATCAAATTTGAAGTATTTACTGTTAAAACTCTTGTGGGCTTATTTGGGATGCATGTTGGCTTAAAGGGTACATATGTACCTTATAAGCCCACTCCGGACTTTTCACTTTTGCAATTAACGAAGTTAATTTAATTTAGTAAATGTATTACAAACTCTATCACAATTGTTAAGAGAGATTCATCTTTGATTTAATACCCACTTTATTGGCAAGAAATTCACATATTTATAAGAAAACATGTAAAACTTCGATTTTGGTGGGCTTAATTGGGTCACTTCCCCATTATATATATTCATAACCAAGTAGATTAATTGTGATGTACCTAATGTACCTTTGTTAGGATTTTAGGACTTTTTCTTAGCTTGGTGAATTTCTTGAATGCACCCAAGCAAACCAAATGTCTACCTACTGTACATCTGTACTGTCTTCATTAGTTTGACAAATGCATAGAAAGTGAAATGGAGTGTAACTATAATACTGCAATTTACTTCTATTTCATATCACTGTGCAACTAAAGGGAAAAACACAGACAATTTTGACTGTGTTTTAGAGACTAAAGTACCAATTTTTTTATCTTGCAAATGAACAAATCGATTGTGTTTCCATTGGCAGTAATGGGGCATGGTTAATAAAACAGATGTCTGTCCTTTCACATGAAAACTATCCAGGATGATTTGCATCTCCTGGAATATCCCTTTGAGTTCTTCTTACTCTTTTTTTCCCTTTCTCCTAGGCTTGCCATTTCCAGTCAAAAGGATGACTAGAGATAAAAGCAACAGGGCTTCGGGTAAGTTATATTTCATTGCAAGAGGGGCATGGAGGGTGTAGTGCGAGAGAAGGGGATAGGTTTATTTAAGTAATACATGTGTGGAGTATATTCATGTTTCAACAAAAAAAAGTGCATTAATAAGCCAGTTTGTAGTATATCTACTAATGATAAATGTATGCTTCTCAGATACAGAGTTATACTTTTAAGTTCTTTGCAACTGCTAAGATCCATGTCAAAATCATAACCTCCCAAGGTTCACTCAACTCTGTCTTCTTCAGTCTGAAGTTTGGACATCGGCTAAGGGCTATCTTACCACAAAGTCAACCTTTATCCCTAACTTTTTATTTATACAGGGTATATTTATTTTATTTTTTACCAGAAATGTCTTCCACTCAGTGGAATCAAACGATGCTAACTATCAATGTATTAAAACACAGGAAGCATATCACCGCCGATTCAAAGTGAGTGTGATGGCTGTGTAATTCAGTAAGGTCTAAGACATGGATGCTTGCTTTTAGTATCGTATATTGAATTAAATGCACTTTAAATGGCAACTAATGTAATGCAATTAGTTTCTATAAATTGATTAATTTTGCACACGCTACTGTTCACTGTGTACCTCATTTCATACGGAAATAAAAGCAAATAGGGCCTGCTGTGGCTTATCAGGGACCTGCAAGTTCAGGGTCTTCATTCTTCCATTTGCATCAAATACTACGATTGATTTGATGGACAAACAGTGGCCTTTGGTAGCTTCCAGAGTGGAAAATAGGGAATGATTTTGACTCTCTGTCTCTATGTGTAGAATAAGAGAGAGAGGGGTAGAAAAGGAGATATAGTGTATATATGAGAAATAAAATACATTATAATTCTCTGACATGCTCAGTCTGAAGCTTGGGCTTTTATCAACTGAGTGGTGTTGATTTACCTCTCCAAAGCTGCTATAGCCTCTCGGGATAAAGCTGTCAGGCATGGTCATCAATTTTAAAGTCACCTGTCATTGCTTCTAATTCAGTAAGGCTACACAACTCTTAAATCACCTGGTGCTGTCAGGAAACTGCCTCATTTCGAAATAATGCAAAAACTGGGTTAAGGACTAGTTTGGTCTAGGTGCCGCAATGAACGCCAAATTGTTTAACCGGAATATTAAACAGTGGCAAACAATCAGTATTCTGTAGGCCAGATGTGTGTTAAAAAAAGTCAGGGCATACACTCTTAAAGCAATATATCCTAAACATAACAAACAAGTTAGAGCTGACACTCAAAAGCAAGATTAATCTGCTGATTTTTTCATTAAAAAAATAAAAAATAAAAAAATTATATATATATATATATATATATATTTATTTATTGTAGTTTATTTTCTTCAACATTTATATTCAATACTGATTAACAAATATTTTTCCGCTGATAGACCATCATCATTTAATGTTTTTAGACATTAAATACCATACAGATGAGAGTGATTAACATTTGTTTTACAATTTAACATGCATATTGACTTTGGTCCATTTTCAATTAAAACAATAGCTGGCTTTTGACCAGAGCTTCCAGCTTATTTGCAATCAGTGGGGATGTACTTCATGAATAGATGAGGATACAATATTTTTGTTAAACTGTAAGTTACGGTTTAATGTTTTATGTTAGTATATGGGTTACATTTAGGATTGTTTTTTTGTTTTTTTTAGTGCATTGCATCCTTACAAATTGGATTGGTGTAGTATTATCTTAATGTGTTTAACGCCAATAGTATCAATAAAAAAACAACCTGTTGGTAAAAGTGAAATGATGATAACGATAGTAATACTCCTCATTTCTTTCTTGGGCTCTACCTTGAATGTGAAAGTTTAAGGTGATATTTAACTCCCTTTGTACTGGGCATACACTTTGTTTTATTTTAGTAGCAACTGGACATCAGCCACTTTCCATTTTGCTGAGTTGCTTACCTGATAACCTGACTATGAGGCAGGACATAAATGATCATCCCTTCATCAGGAATTTGTTTTGACATCCTGATACATTAGAATAGGATGCTTACATGTACCGCCAAAAGGTAAACATTGATTTTAATACAATCATACACATGTACAGTATGCTGAACCTGTTGGTCTAATTGTAGCTCTGTCAGTCAGCAGGGAATAGTGGAAAGATGCTGGTTTTCAAGTTGTGCACATAGCTGCTGTCTCCGCTGTTTGCATGCATTATGTGTAAGTTACAGAGAAACACAAGCGTTTCAATCGACATCCTGCAGTTAGCATGCTTATCTTGGAATAGTGGGAAGAACACGTTCCTATGAATTCCTAGCCTGAGTCCCTGTCATGCCCAGCAAGGGGTAGAATACCAAAATCATGCAAATAATCAAAGCAGGAGAGGTGGTGTATTCTATATGATGAAGCTGACATTTCTTTTTCAGCTCTGATAAAAAAGGAAATCAATGGTGCTGAAATACATATTCCTTACAGTTTGGCACTCAAAATGTATTCGTGTTTCGGTTACCAGGGGGTCAAATGTTGAGAGGCAGAGCAGAAAAAGAAGCAATGTCTGAGTTTTATTTCAAAACAAAAACAAAATCTGTTTTCAAGAATATTGCTCATAGTTTATTGAACATTTACCATATTTATTGGACATGTTTAGATATGGAAGTACAACCTTTAAGAGCTAAGCACTTTATCTGCCAATTATGTGAACAGCAGACATTGCTTAGTGATGTACACCTGCTGCTAAACAATTATTTGCGTGACATGTTTTCATGCCTGGGAGCTACATTATTTTAAATATGCCTAACCAATAATAACTCTAAAGTGCAGGTTCCCTTTTAAATATATATATTTCTACATGTTTTAAGGTTTACTGAAATCAACATTGTTTACTAATGCTGCCACACAATCATTATCCCATTAATGATAGAAAATTAACCCTATCTGAACTAATTTCTCAGTCCTTCCCTACAGACACTTCATAGAATGAACACTACTTTTTTGGTTCAAACTGTGGAAGGTTGAGAAGTAATTTCATGGGCCTGGATAACATGACTGATTGCTTTTCCCTTTTTTTATGTCATCTTGCAGTGGCATCCAATGTGAAAATAATTGATAATATATACCTGCAGGCATCGGTCTGTGCTGAACTTTCATTTACTTACTGGAATAATGACAAGGTAGTTCTGGTATTATGATGCCTAAGTCATGTTTTCTGCAGGTAACATTAAAAATACATGTTACACTTGTGTTGGAATAAGGCCTTGAAATTGTTTATTTTAGAATTTCACTACTTGTGCCAGTTGCACAAGAAAGTAGCCACCAACAGTATTGAAATACTACACCCAAGAAGCACCAGTGCTGAGCTAGCGAATGTGTCTGTGGAAAATGACGGGTTTAACTGCACTCTATACCACGTGGGGGTGCACACCCCACTCTGAAGCAAGAGGACATCCTCTTTTAGATGGATGGAGAGATGCAAAGTGTGGCTGCACCAATCACACCAGCTGTGACGCCATCTGGAAGCCGAAAGCTGCTTCACATCCCATGAGATCTTAAGTTTTTTCAAGTGGCTCCTAGGAGACCTTGATGTGGAGGGCAGGTGTGAGCTCTCAGTAGTAGGAGCCCGGGAAGTGCTCTTGGAGGGCTTCGGCAAATGGGTGGAATCCGGCTTTACTGCTGGGTTGAAGCAGTAGAGACTTCTTTGACAGCCGTGGGAAAACCCATTGGGATGTCCACTCCTGGAACGTGCCACAAACTTGCAATTCAAAGCAAAGGAGACATACTCTGGGCCAAGGCAGCTCATGCAAAGTTCTTGGCAAGTTGAGCCCAGGTATTATAGAAGACAGAGTGCGCAGAGATGAGTGTGTACACGGGGTCTGTGAAGACACAGAGTACAAGGGGTGCCTGGGATGCAAGGGTTTACATTGTGCACGGAGAGGAAGATGTGTACACAGACAATCTGCTCATCTGTAACAGTGAGTGAGTGAAAGAAACTATGCTGTGGGTAGATGGTGTATTTAAACCCAGCTTGTTGATGGAGTTGGTTATTTAATCGCCCACAGACACATTCAACAACTTGACAATGATATCCTAGACTGTTTGTGGCTATTTTTTATTTGAAAGGGAACTCGATCCTAGTCAGGGTTTGCAAGAAATAAGGAATGTATTTGGAAAGAACTTTGTCCAGAAGTTTGTGTGCGTCTGCGTGTGTATTCAGATAAGTGATATGTTTTGTCCCCTGCAAAATCTATACAAAAGTATAGGCCCCTGAACTTAAATCAGTGTGATTCCTCTGCAGGCATGCTTTCTCATGATATTGCTATTAATAAAACTCTAATATATGTGTTAGGAAGTGAAGATAAAACCTGGTATGCTAACAAACACTACAGCAGCTTTGACTATCACATCATATGGAAATACATTTGTCAAGATATTGTAGACAGTGCTCTTGAATAATATTGTGGAAATACCTCATTTTAAATGGGATTTATTTTATCATCCTATTATACAGTATGGTGATAAGGTAAATGCGCAAGGAATGTTGAACCATGCTATCTATATACAAATAAATTAAATGCCAGTATATTTTTACATCAGGTATAGTTTGTCACCCAGCAACTGAAGTCACTGTATTTGTGAGATTTTTTACAGACTCCCTAGCACAGTTCTCTGTATTGATAATATGCTTTATGTTACCATAGGGGTGGCCAGATGGTTACAAGCCGCTGCTCAAGCCTGTTGTACCAAGGACAGATGGCCAGTAAGCTACACGATAGGCCGCGTCACTGTCCACTTAAAAAGAGCAGCCGCTGGAACCTTCTTTGTCATTCCATATCTGTCATCCACCGTGTGCAGCTACAGCAGCATAGATCCTTACTGCGGCAGTCTGATAAAAGCACACACTGTGTTTCTGTGGTTATGAGAAAACAGACGACATAGGCTTCAATCCTTAGGGCGATAAGTCAAAACATTGGCTGTTTCACATCTAGTCACTGCATCAAAACCCCAACGTCTGGCTGGTTCTTTGCATCCAATATAATTTGTTCAACTGTGATGGTCATATGTTGTCCTATTTGTTTTTAGTCTGTCAGATCTTCCCCAATGCAAATATTGAATCAACTCAGTCATCTGCTTCCATGAATGTAAAAATGTCCTTTACTATTGTAAATCTGACTTTTTGTGATTTTTTTAGTGGTGTGATTTCAAAACTTTCATATTGTATATAATCATCTTTCATCCACAAGGAATGTCATCCAATTATATTGTTTGTATCATTGCAGTGGTACTTGGCCTGTACTTCAAATTATCACGTTAAATATGTGTATGTGTGTGTGTGTGTGTGTGTGTGTGTGTGTGTTTGTGTGTATGAATATAAATGCCATTTATAGATGTCTATAGAATGAGGGGTCCATAGATGGCATTCAAGTATTTGAAGCACTTTTTACACCATTGCAAAACATCAAACATTCCAGATTTTAAGAGTAACAGAAATTACAACATTTTGCACTAAATCAATTTAATTGACAATAGGGGGCTCTTTTGTTTTATGTTGTGTTAAATAGCCTGAAAACTTCCTACTGTTACAGTGGTGTCAAACTGCTACTATTCATTTCTGTGTCATTTCTCGTGCATCTGAGAGTTTCCATATAGTGGACACAGATTAATATCTTGCAAAAGACAACACGACTCACTCAGCCCTGGTTTAAAGCTAGGCCAAGCATTTGATATAATATTATGGTGCATTTGTGACCAGTCATTGATTGTTGTCAAAACATTTAACTTGTTATGCACTGTGAACAGTAATGTGATCCAGTTAGCAGTTTCTTATTTTAATTCTTTTTGCTTGATCTCTTGTGGGCAGTTTAACTGCTGCTCCTGCAGTAATGAACTCTGGATGTGTTCGAGCGTCTGCCTTCACATTGCATTAGAGCTCTATCCTGTCATTTGTGAAGTCTTAATAATCTACCTGTTTGCAGGTTAGGAACAACATTTGTAGCAATTAAAAACGTGCCCTTTGATGTATATCACTGTTTGTGCATTCCTTTTAAATTTAATCATCTGTCGTCTTATGAAATGGCACATTTAAAATGAGCAGCGGCTGCTGTCCTAACTTCCAAGATAGAAATTTATTTTCAAACTACATTTCATAATTTGCATAGTTGTATAAACTTTCTTCTTATACTACTTTTATGTGTAGCATGTGTGCTCTGTCCTTGCTTGGATTTGAACCGTCACCTCAGGCACATGTCCAAGCGCCTGATTCACACTGTGCCAAACGTGCAATATACTTGCTATGGCAAAATACTGTTCCCCTGCAGTGGGGGATTTATGATGATGTCACTGAAACAGGCCTGCATACACAATTATACCATTTGCATGGCAGTTTATTTATTAATTATTATTGATATTATTAGTTTAGATTTTCCAAATATTTTCCACACTTTTCACCCTTATTTGGAAATCTCCTGACCTCAGCTCTGCTCTGGCTTTCATGAGCATGCTCCCATACACACACTGTCAAAGGCATCTGTTATTTTTCGCATTGCAAGACCAGAACAACTACAGTCCACCTTTCTAGCCAATCAGATGATATGATGCGGAGGGAACAGCTAACACCTCAATCCTCCTACTGTAGGCATTCAGCCAATTTTGCCCTGGGCCAATTTTGCCAAAGTCACCAATGGCATAGGCTGTATTTGAGACCTCCTCCAAGCTTATAGGACCCACTCCTCATTCAAGTTGAGTGCTTTTACCAGATGCGCCACCAGCAGACCCCCTATACACTAGTTATTTTTATATTCAATTACCTCAATGACCTATCTTTCTCTATATCTAAGAACACCTGCTCTTTGCATGAAATAGACTGACGAGGTGAATCTAGCTGAAAGCCAGGATTCCTTATTAATATAACCTTCAACCGGTGTAGATGAAGGGGAGGAAACAGGTTAAAGAAGGATTTTAAGCCTTGACACATTTGAGACATGGATTGTGTATGTGTGCCATTCAGAGGGTAAATGGGCAATACAAAAGACTTAAGTGCCTTTGAATAGGGTATGGTAGTAGGTGCCAGGCTTGCCGGTTTGAGTGTGTCAAGAATTAAATAAAATAAATAAAAGAATGTACAACTCGTCATACCTTGACACGAATGGGGAATGGCTCCTGATGACCTAAGAGTTTCACTTCCTTCAGCAAAACACAAGTGGGCTAATGAACGAAAACACTGGACACTAGATAATAGATGTTTTCAGCTGGATAATGCCCTATGCCACAAGGATTGGATTGTCCAGGAATGATTCCACAAACATGACAGTGAATTCAGCTCACTGCAGTGGCCTGCCCAGTCACCAGATCTCAATCCAGCTGACCATCTGTGGGATGAGGTGGCACAAGCTATTTGTAGTAGACATCTACTAGCAGCCAACTTGACACAACTGTGGGGAGCATTGGCATCTACATGAGCCAGCATCCCTGTGGAACACTTTTGACACCTTGTAGAGTTAATCCCCCGATTAATTGAGGTTGTTCTGAGTGTAAAATGGGGTGCAAATCAATATTGGGAAGGTGTTCCTAATGTTTTGTACACTCACTGTATATATCATTTTAATATTTACTGAGGACGGAAGAAGTACTGTGGTATTGGTAGTGTCAGTTAGGAACATTGGGTAATAGAAAAAGAAACCCAAACATGTTTTTTGCCGTGCAACCAAATCTACTGTGTAACAGTAGTACACAATACATGCTAATGTAGATTTTCACAGAGAGAACAAAAGCTCCTTGTTAGTGACTGTGAGTGCACAGGAGCTGGCTGCAGAACCAACAAGCATGCCACATTCTTTCCTATATAATTAGATGGGTAGTTAATACATTTCTGCCAATTAAATAACACAGGGAATAAATGTAACCGGACCACTGCTTTCCCTGTTTTAAATGTCTTTCTCAGCTTTAATGACTTCTTCCCCCCATGGAAATATTTAATGTCTGAAAAAACAAAGTGAACTTAGTATTTTTTTCTTATTACACTGAAGAATAGTTTTTCTCTGATTACAGATTTGTGCCAATTTTATTTGAAGCATATAAGCAGGGCACAGTCTTTCTGTTTGTGTGTTTTATATACAGTATACACCTTATATCTATCTGTCTATATATATAGGCATAGGTTAAGAGGGTATGGGGAGGATACGTCCCCCCCAATTTTGCGAGAATGTTAATTGTACCCCCCAATAAGTATGCCTGGCTCCATAAGTGTAGGGAACGCATCCTACGATTATTGACAGTGTCCCCCCAACTGTGAAATGAAACCTACACCCCTGTATATGTATACTATATATATATATATATATATATATATATCCATTAGTGACCTATCCCCAAGCTGTAATTGTATCTCAGTTGGCAACACAAAGGTTCTTATCTCTCCTATCCCAAACACACAAACAATTCTACTGCTGGGCACTTTAAGTGTGCACAATTGTCCATTTACTATCTGGAAATAATTCCCAATGACATCTCCTGTAAGGACAATAGTGAGCGGTTCAACACATTCCATGCAGAAATACACTGATCAGCCATAACATTATGACCACCTGCCTAATATTGTGTAGGTCCCCATTTTGTTGCCAAAACAGCCCTGACCCGTCAAGGCATGGACTCCACTAGACCTCTGAAGGTGTGCTGTGGTATCTGGCACCAAGACATTAGCAGCAGATCCTTTAAGTCCTGTAAGTTGTGAGGTGGGTCCTCCATGGATTGGACTTGTCTTCCAGCACATCCCATAGATGCTCGATTGGACTGAGATCTGGGGAATTTGGAGACCAAGTCAACACCTTGAACTCGTGATTCATCAGACCAGACCACCTTCCTCCATTGCTCTGTGGTCCAGTTCTGATGCTCACGTGCCCATTGTAGGTGCTTTTGGCAGTGGACAGGGGTCAGCATGGGCACCCTGACTGGTCTGCAGCTACGCAGCCCCATAATCAACAAACTGCGATGCACTGTGTGTTCTGACACCTTTCTATCAGAACCAGCATTAACTTTTTCAGCAATTTGAGCTACAGTAGCTCGTCTGTTGGATCGGACCACACGGGCCAGCCTTCGATCCCCACGTGCATCAATGTGCATCACTCGCTCCCTGGGCCCCCTCATCGCATCCCATGGTTTCTCCTACCACTTCTACGCTGATGATGCCCAGATCTTCCTGTCTTTTCCCTCTTCCGACCCTCTCATACACTCTCGCATCTCTTCCTGCTTGTCTGCTATTTCCGCTTGGATGCACTTGCACCACCTCAAGCTAACCTCTCCAAATCGGATCTCCTGTTTTTCCCCCACTCTTCCTCACCTTCTGCTGACCTCCCCATCTCGATCCCCTTGGAATCCACCACACTCTCTCCTTCTTCTTCCACTAAAAATCTCGGAGTCAACCTCGATCCTGTGCTCTCCAACACTCAGCACATCACCACGCTGACATGCACCTGTAGATTCTTCCTGAGCAACATACGCCGGATCCATCCCTTCCTCACCGACTACTCGACTCAGCTGCTCATCCAGTCACTGGTCCTCTCCTGCCTGGACTACTGCAACTCCCTCCTGGCTGGCCTGCCTGCATCTACTAACCGCCCGCTCCAGCTCATCCAGAACTCTGCGGCTCGTCTGATATTCTCTCTGCCACGATTCGCACACGCTACTCCACTGCTCCGCTCCCTCCACTGGCTCCTGATACCGGCATGCATTCAGTTCAAGACATTGACCCTCACCTACCGCTGTCTCGACCAAACTGCACCAAGCTACCTTCAGACACTCGTCTCTCCATACATCCCCAGACCACTGTGCTCCTCCAGTGCCAGAAGACTAACTCTGCCTCCTCTCCACTCTCCTTCCTCCAGAGCCGCTCCTTCTCATCCCTGGCCCCTCAATGGTGGAACGACCTGCCCACCGAAGTCAAAACAGCAGAGTCCTTGACCTCATTCTGACGCTTACTCAAGACGCATCTTTTCCGACAGTACTTGTAATATTAGTCCTTTTATCCCTGCTAGAGAGCACTTCACAGTTTTATTATGCTTCTTGCGTTCTTGATTGTTTTCCTCCTTGCTCCCTTTCCCATAGCCCTTGACTGTGACCCTACAACTTAACTGTATTTTTGCACTTTGTTTTAAACTTATGTTGTAAGTTGCCCTGGATAAGGGCGTCTGCCAAGAAATAAAATATAATAATAATAATAAAAATGAGCCTTGGCCGCCCATGACCCTGTCGTCAGTTCACCGCTTTTCCTTCCTTGGACCACTTTTGATAGGTACTGACCACTGCAGACTGGGAACACCCCACAAGAGCTGCAGTTTTGGAGATGCTCTGACCCAGTCGTCTAGACATCACAATTTGGCCCTTGTCAAAGTTGCTCAGATCCTTACGCTTGCCCATTTTTACTGCTTCTAACACATCAACTTTGAGGACAAAATGTTCACTTGCTGCCTAATATATCCCACCCACTGACAGGTGCCATGATAACGAGATTATCAGTGTTATTCTTAGACTTCACCTGTCAGTGGTCATAATGTTGTGGCTGATTGGTGTAAGTACAGTACACAATGATGTCATGACACAGACTACCAAGTTTCCTGACCTGTTGAGTCCATTCTTCTCCATTGTATACAACCCAGACAAAATTACTAAATTTGTAATATACATTACCCCTAGGACATCTGATGCTGCAATACTGGTATTAATCAAATTCAAGATAAATTCAGTTAAACCAATGCAAATCTGAAAAGTTATCTTCTGCCCTAACCAGATTTCCATTTAGTATATCACTACTGAATGAGCGGTTCAATAGACACATGGATTTGAATAAAAAATACTTTCTATAAAGAATTAAATGCTGATTTATAGAAATTCTTATTTTATAGGATTTATAAATACATACTAAACCCGTTTCTCCAATGATAGAGAAAGCCGTCATAACAATGATCAATTAAAAGATATAAGGATGTTATGTATGGAAAGGATGCTTGTTCATTTATTAATTTCCTTCCTTTACTTATAACCAAACATGCAAAGCAGCCCAAAGGCTGATTTTAGAGAATGCTTCAAATTCCTTTAAAAAATGTAGCATATATAAAAACTGATGGACATATTTATTCCAGAGGGGTAGTGGTAGTAATATCAAACTCGATAACCGATATCGATAACATTATGAATGTTAAAACAGGATGTTATGCTAGATTCTCCATAAACAAACACAGTGCATACTTTGCCGCCCTGACTTATTTTAAGTATTTGGAAAACACAACCAATGCTGTTGGGTGAATGATATCCTTCAGTGTTTTTTTAATTGTTTTTTGTGAGTGAGAGGGGAAGGAAGTAAATTATGAAGGATCTGCTTTACAGTATTTTTTGTTTATTTATTTATGCATTCATTCATCAGAATAACTGTCTGTATTGCCCAGATTTGAATTCTGTGCCCTTGGGTATTACTTTAGATTTGAATATCGGTAGATCTTAAAAGAAATGTTGAGGAAATAAACGTTACAAAAATATTTTCAGTGGAAAATATAAAGAAGACATATTAAATCATTCTGGGTACTGCAGCAGGTTAAGAATGACAAAAATAGGTTCACTGACTCAACCTGCCTGTTGTTGTTATTGTTTATTATTATTATTATTATTATTATTATTATTATTATTATTATTATTATTATTGCTCTTGTTACCCATTACTTACTAATAATAATAATGGGTAACAAGAGCAATCCCTTGTGAGAGGTATATAATTCAATAAAATAAATACTAAGACGGTGGTACCCCAAGCAATCTCATGCACAATCACATTTAAACATCTCTGGAGAAATTAGTGTATTTACCTCTGTCAGGTTGCAATTTACTGAAACCAAAGTAAATTTAGTTTCATACATCAGAGAGTTAGTTGGCACATATGTATCATTTGTTTGTGTGTGTGTGTGTGTGTGTGTGTGTGTGTGTGTGGATTCAGTATTACTAGCAGGTTTGGTTATATCACAAAGAAAGCCGATAGTAAATTGTATCAGTCTACCAATCTCTTGTGTCAGGAAACTACTGTATCAGAACAGAGAACAGTGGAATATACAGTGAGGGAAAAAAGTATTTGATCCCTTGCTGATTTTGTACGTTTGCCCACTGACAAAGAAATGATCAGTCTATAATTTTAATGGTAGGTGTATTTTAAGAGTGAGAGACAGAATAACAACAAAAAAATCCAGAAAAACACATTTCAAAAAAGTTATAAATTGATATGCATGTGAATGAGGGAAATAAGTATTTGATCCCCTATCAATCAGCAGGATTTCTGGCTCCCAGATGTAATTTATACAGGTAACGAGCTGAGATTAGGAGCACTCTCTTAAAGGGACTGCTCCTAATCTCAGCTCGTTACCTGTATAAAAGACACCTGTCCACAGAAGCAATCAATCAATCAGATTCCAAACTCTCCACCATGGCCAAGACCAAAGAGCTGTCCAAGGATGTCAGGGACAAGATTGTAGACCTACACAAGGCTGGAATGGGCTACAAGACCATCGCCAAGCAGCTTGGTGAGAAGGTGACAACAGTTGGTGCGATTATTCGCAAATGGAAGGAACACAAAATAACTGTCAGTCTCCCTCGGTCTGGGGCTCCATGCAAGATCTCACCTCATGGAGTTTCAATGATCATGAGAACGGTGAAGAATCAGCCCAGAACTACACGGGATCTTGTTAATGATCTCAAGGCAGCTGGGACCATAGTCACCAAGAAAACAATTGGTAACACACTACGCCGTGAAGGACTGAAATCCTGCAGCGCCTGCAAGGTCTCCCTGCTCAAGAAAGCACATGTACAGGCCCGTCTGAAGTTTGCCAATGGACATCTGAATGATTCAGAGGAGAACTGGGTGAAAGTGTTGTGGTCAGATGAGACCAAAATCGAGCTCTTTGGCATCAACTCAACTCGCCGTGTTTGGAGGAGGAGGAATAACCCCAAGAACACCATCCCCACCGTCAAACACGGAGGTGGAAACATTATGCTTTGGTGGTGTTTTTCTGCTAAGGGGACAGGACAACTGCACGGCATCAAAGGGACGATGTAGCGTCAAATCTTGGGTGAGAACCAACTTCCCTCAGCCAGGGGATTGAAAATGGGTCGTGGATGGGTATTCCAGCATGACAATGACCCAAAACACACAGCCAAGGCAACAAAGGAGTGGCTCAAGAAGAAGCACATTAAGGTCCTGGAGTGGCCTAGCCAGTCTCCAGACCTTAATCCCATAGAAAATCTGTGGAGGGAGCTGAAGGTTCGAGTTGCCAAACGTCAGCCTCAAAACCTTAATGACTTGGAGAGGATCTGCAAAGAGGAGTGGGACAAAATCCTTCCTGAGATGTGTGCAAACCTGGTGGCCAACTACAAGAAACGTCTGACCTATGTGATTGCCAACAAGGGTTTTGCCACCAAGTACTAAGTCGAAGGGGTCAAATACTTATTTCACTCATTAACATGCAAATCAATTTATAACTTTTTTGAAATGCGTTTTTCTGGATTGTTTGTTGTTATTCTGTCTCTCACTGTTAAAATACACCTACCATTAAAATGATAGACTGATCATTTCTTTGTCAGTGGGCAAACGTACAAAATCAGCAGTGGATCAAATACTTTTTTCCCTCACTGTATATAGAAGAGCAGAAGTTTATGAATTCTATAAAATATGATCGACTGGCCATAGCATATCCAGTAAAGAATCCTCGCAATCACTATATAAATGTAGCGCCATTAGTTATATGATAAGAAACCTATTTTACAGTAACTGTAAATACTTAATAATATATCTATTATATAACCATGTACCTCTTTTCTTACTTGCCACAGCCTTCATCAGATACTACCAGTAAGGACTATCACTGCAGCTTATATCTTTATGTGGTTTGGAGTGCAAAATGGCCTTGATTATTCCCATCTACAAATCTGGCCAACCAACAGTCATGCTAAGCAGAGACTCATAAACTCATAAAGCTGGACAAATACTCCCTAATCTATTTAGAATCACAAACAATGCTTTCCACACAAACAGATTCAAAATATCGGCTACTGTTATTAGAATATAAGTAAAATTATGGAAAAATGCAGTTTGACATGTTTCGGTGATGCAATTGTATGTTTTTTTTCTTTCACTCTGTATAACTTTGCTTCAGAGTTTGCCTGATTTCCAGTAACCTCGTACCATATAAATCCAACTCTGCTTTTTAAAACAAATTACTGCCCCTCTGCTCAATTCTAGGTTTCCATTATTGGATCCACCCTGTTTTATTATTTTACAGTTGAGCTCATCGAATTCAAACACAAGTTTCTCACAATCTTCACATATTATAATCGCACACAACAAAATATAATTTAAAGATCATTCCCATAATTCCCAAATCTTATTTTAGATGTTGTTTCTCTTTTGTTTTTTGTATTTATTAATGTATTCTCCTCTTTTTAACTGTTAATGCTGGACATGAGCCAGATGCCAATCAGCTCTTCTTACTCTATTGGACTAGAGAGAATTAATATAAATTAAATACTAGGACTGTGGAACCCACTCCACCTGTATACATGACATTAAAAATAAAAACACAATACAAACTGAAGAAGTACAGTGTCATTCAACTCTCCCCTCCCCTTTTCATCACAATGATTTTATTTTATCTTCTCTCGGTTTTAAACCATTTGGATAAGATAACACTAATCCTGTATGGGAAATTAAATAACTTTCCTTCTGCTATCTTTGGCTTTCCATGCCTGCTTAATCTTGTTATAAACATTTTAACACCATATGCCAACACTGTGAGAGGAAAATGATATGTACTGTTAGTATTCTGTTGGTTTAACCTTAGTATTTGTCACACTTTCTCATCTGAAATGAGTACTGGTGTTTTTGTTTTTGTTTGTTTGTTTGGGTTTTTTTTGGCCAGCTGTTAGGTAAATGTGTAAGACCATGCCAGATACTTCTGTTGGCCTTGTTAACAAAATGAATAATACATTTAAATAAAATATATCAGCATGTATAAAAATACAATAAAAAAAAAAAAAACATGCCAACAAATTTCTTTAGAATGCCACTTTAAAAACCTCAATATATATCATACAAAATACTATACAAAGAGGGGGCTGTATATGGTACCTGCCTCAGTTATATTTAGGTCTCTAAACTGTGAATGCTTCAATATTTTTGTGTGCATGTATTAATGTTCTATTTAATATAATTTTTCACACTGTACAACACTATGGATACCACACATTTACACCATAATGTAGGCCGAACAACATAATATCACAAAGAAATACCAATACCCCAGTACTAAGGTATTAGTTATGCATTGAGGAATGTTTTATTAGTTCTAAATCAAAATGAAGGTATAATAAGTGGAAGCACAAGAATTACATTTCTTGTGAAAGTCTGAAGAAACTCACAGATAACATCTACAACAGTTATAGGATATAGATTCAATGTTAAGTTATTTGCCTTGTACAAAGCTTTTTTTATTTGATTTTTCTGAAATGGTACTGCACCCTTTTATGTTTTTTCAGACTCGCTGCAGACCCACTGAGATACTGAAAGATTTTTTGACCTGAACCCAGTTGGAAGTTACACATTACAACAACTCAAACATATATTAGCTACAGAAAAGCATAAAGGTCCCTTGTGGTTTTCAGCACATATCTTCTGTTTAACTTATTTGTATCTGTTATGCCTGTCTTCAGTTTTTAATTAATTTTGGATACAGGGTTATACCGTCAAAATAATTCTACAACTGTAATCTGCACTGGGCTTTATTTATCTTATTATATTTGATGTTTTTACAGTTTTCATTCCAATAAGGTAATGTAAGGAAACCTGGGCTTCACTTTTGCTTTATTTGCACTGAGTGAAAGGTGAATACATGTGTAGCTTTTATATCACATAGGGCTATGCTTTTTTCATTAACTTTTATACTGGTATATTTTTTCTTCTCTTGACACATTCAGAATCTAATAACTTCACATAAAAAAGAAGGAGAAAAATAACTAGAAAGGAAAAAGTAATTTACTTTCCTGAGAAATACCGTATTCATTGAAACGCCAATGAGTCTTATTATATTGAAGTTATTTTTGACAAAATATAATCACAGTCTGTTTTTATCAGAATGTTAATAAAACAAACAAAAACTAAAAAACTAAAAAAACATGCATTTAAAATATGTTCTTTATAAGTCATGATTATAACATCTACTGTTAAGATTTCATTCGTAGAAAGAGGCCACCCAATGAAAACTTCTTTGCACTTTTAATCAGGGTACACACAATATTGGGTTTCTTATCTATTGGACAATTTTTATCTATGTATGTATTTATTTATAACATTTTAGTAAAGCAAACAAAAGACAAAAATGATTTTACCCACATGACAGGCTTTATCTATAAATTTTTTGTGAACTAATATTGAATTCAAATACATTTTGCATGTGCTGCACTATTTGCAGTACTTTTTGTATGCTTTTTTTGGCACAAGTTGCCCAAAGTACCACTATAATTATTTATGACTATAACTAGGACCCTGCATTTGTGTGAAATGCTTTCTAAGACTGTACTTCATTCTTGCTTGTGCAAGGTGGCCATGTAGTCTGCTTAATTTAACCACTTTTTGATTAATAATCTTTTGATTAAGTTGCAGCAACTATGGACAATTATTTAAAGGGACATGCAACTACTACCAATTTACTTCTAATACATCTTAATCAATATTTTTGATCTCCCCTATGCTCCCTTTCCCTTGGCCCTTGACTGTGACTTAACATCTTGTCTGCTCTTACCAGCTTTTACAATCCAGGATGTAAGACCTTATATATTGTTTACTGTATATCTCGTATACAATTTGAATTTGTAAAATGTATTATGCCTTGAACTGCACTGTATTATTGCACTTTGTATTGTTCTAATTTTGTAAATTGCTCTGGACTAGGGTGTCTGCTAAAAAATAAATAACAAATAATATTATTTTTTGTTAGATTATCTCAATACCTAATTTATCAGTAAGATCTCATAATGTGTTAACATCAGAGTAACAAACCAAAAAGATCACTGATTCCCAGAATAATGTATATAAAATACTGAATTCTTAACATAAATGTTGGGCCGGATTAAATCAAAACTTTGACCCACCCACTAATAGAAAACTACAGAATTGTGCATTATAGCGGTTATATTTATGATTAGAAGGAAGTGGCATCTTACCAAAAATGAAGCCACAACTGAGTACAGATCTGTAGTTTTCTATTAGCAGGTGGGTAAAAGTTTAGATTTAATCCTGGCCTAACCCACCCACTAATAGAAAACTACAGAACTGTACTCAGTTGTGGCCTTTTTTTTTGTAAGATGCCACTTCCTTCTAATCATAAATGTAACCGCTATGATGTACAGGTTTGTAGTTTGCTATTAGCAGGTGGGTCAAAGTTTTGATTTAATCTGGCCCTTTGTAACATATATATTTGCAAAAAAAAACATAATTAATAATAATGCATGATTGTTCACGAGCATCACATTAATTGTCCCTTGCAGTATGTTTTTCTATTCACTGTAAGCATTGTCAGTTGGTTAACCTTGATGTTCTGTATAAACTTGGCCATAAGAAGAAACGGTAACACTTTACAATATGTCTCCCTAGTTACATAGTAGATACTCAGTAACTAGATCTTAGTTACTCATAAGAACAGTGTAATTATGCATTTTTTAACATGTACTTAATTTGTAGAAATGATTAACGGTATATGTAAGTACACCTTTGTCTAGTAAGGATGTCTTTGGAGCTATACCAGGCATCATAAGCATAGGTTTAGGTGGGGACAGGGTCCTTTAACCTTAAATTGTCCCCCCGACCATTGTATGCCCGGCTCCATAGGTGTAGGGGACACATCCCCCCCAATATTGACAGCGTTCCCCTCAATATTGACAGTGTCCCTTCCAGTTCTGAAACGAAACCTACGCCCCTGCCGGGCATGACCCACTTTTTAAACATTAAGTACATGTTAACAAATGCATAATTACACTGTTCTTATGAGTAACTAACATGTAGTTACTGAGTACCTACTATGTTAATACACTGTAATTAGGGAGATCTATTGTAAAGTGTTACCGAAGAAACACTTACCTGTATTTCAGCATCTAAAGAATGCAAATAACTGTCACAGAAATTAAACAGTATTTCACCTCCTATTCCCCATTTACTACTAGTCATCTAGCTAAGCATTCTGATTCAATCCTCTTTTCCCTTCTCCTGTCAAGTTCACACCATAACATTTCAGTGGGGATAATGTCAGGCATCAGAGGACGACACGTAACTTTCATTTGCATCAAATGTTTCCTGTATGAATTAATTAATGTATACCAAAGCCGATTTTGTGTCTCCCACTTGTGTACTATCAAACCAGTCTTAAACTGAAGTAGGAAGGGGGTTCATATCTGAAATAAATAGGCCCAGTGAGACTCACACGGCTGTTAATCAGAATCAGTGCTGTAATCCAACATGGCAACAGCATATAAGACGCACTCCATTTCAAATGTAATTTTGCATATTTAGAAACCATCCAATGCTCATCTTCTGAACCTGAAAGGTCAAAACAACAAACTGCGATCTTATGATTTCATAACTGGTTATGCTATTAATAATTTTTAAAGTTATTTGGAAAACAAACCCACATGATCAATAGTCAATTGTCAGTAGATGAAAACCTGACATGTGTGTTTAATAACATTTATAAGTGCCAGACATAACTGTTCCTCATTGGCTACTATCTACCAGGGGCGTCGTTAGACTTGAGGTTTTAACCGGGCTTGATCCCGGTCACCCGGGGCTGACGGTGATTTTTCCGGTACGAGCGGGGAGGTGGGTTTAGGGGTGTTGGCGATGATTTCTCCGGTACGAGCTGGGGAGGGGTGCTGACGGTGATTGGATCAAAAGACCCGGGGCTATTACTAAGAGACCATGACTGCATGTTTATTAGTGCCAGGTGTGGCAAAAGAAAAAAAACATCCTCAGAGTCTTTAGTGCCAGTTCTGAGAACAAAGTATTTTAAATAAATGATAAACACTACATACAGTAAATAATGGATGATGAATGGATAAGCATTGGTTAAATACACGTACAAAACACTGATTGTTGTAAAAAGAAGATATTGTTCGGACAAAGTAATTCTTTAAATCTAGATTGCACTTCCCAGATGAGTGTATAAGGGAGTGGTAAATATCCTTCAGACTAACTCAAAAAGGAACAGGCTAATACAGTGTTATAGCTAATGTATTAACTTAAATATAAGTTAAATAATGCTTCATGAAAGGATAATAGACTTTTACAGGTCATATATTAGTCACTGTCCTCTGTTCCATATTAGGATAGTCAAATGTGATGAAATTTCTGTTTAAATTAAGAGTCTTAAAGGCAAACTGTTGTATGTGCCAGCTTTCTGAGGTCAGCATGTTTTATTTCTTTTTTCTTGGATACAAGAATGACCTGGAGAGATGTTACATTTGTCTGATAAATCCCCTTGAGCATAATGGCTCATTAATTTACTTTGCAAAATATGCAAAAGATTTTAAGAAGCAGGCTGTGCCAAATTTGCAGCTTAACCCAAACATATTCTTAAAACCATTTCTCAAAGAAGAAATTATTGCTGTATCTACTGAGAAAGCATCGATTAAACGGTCAGTGTTCTCTGTGAGGTGAAATGAGCAATACAATCACTTTTCCTTTTCCTTTATTAGATCATTTGGATCCATGGTGCTCCTGGCAGGAACTTGAACACCAACTACTCCTTCAAGTAAGCCATACAACTAAGTAAGCTGGTAGCATTAAAGAAAAGCCAGCAGGTAGATAGCAGGTAATGTCATTAGATGCCTTTCACTGGCCTGCCAGTTCATGTTATTCCTCTTGCTTGGATCACATTTCTTCTGACAGTGGTGAACTGTGATTACACATTTTTGCTGACTGCGGCCTTAAGACAAGATATTCCTTTTGGGAATTTGTATTGCCATATGGTTTGCCTTGGTTGACATTTCAATGAATATATTTGAGCATTCTTGAGATACATATCAACTTGGTCTTGCCTATAGTAAAGTATAAGCTTGTCAATCACCCCAGAAGCTGCACACATGGCCCTTGGAAAATCAAAGGAAAATAGACTCTGTAACTGCTCTCCTAAAACTTTGTTTTTCCCTCCAGTACATTCCTTAAAGTGAAAGTGGCCTCAGAGTTCCCCCGAAACAAATATTTACAATTATGACATTGTGCTCTTGGCTTTAGGTTTATACCACATTGTAATGTATTCTTCCCTACCACAAAAATGATGATAAGAGTCACTATTAAAATAGATGATAGTTTATGATAATTATCAACATAAAGGAAACACTATTATTTTGAATAATCAAACAGATTATTTGTAGGGGTTGAAACTCATGTCATTACATAAAATGAAACCTGAAGAATAAATGCTTAATTAGTACTCTGCACTCTAAAACCTAATGCAATTAGGTTAATGTAATGAAATTCTATCCAAAATATGTGTTCTTAAAGTCAATGCATTCTGTGTCTGAGTCTGTGAAAAACACCAAATATGGTAATTAATCACACTCCTGAATGTGTAAATTAACACATTATTACTGAAATGAAATGCTATTGCCAACATGTTTAATAATACCCAATAATACAAACTGACCCAATTTGTTCTCTTTCTAATAAAATGTCCTGCCACATATACAATATCATTTTAGAAACAAATGTAGTATTGATATTTGTGATATGCTCATGAGTAAATGTAATTTTCATTATGATTTAGGCTTTTAAATGTATCCAGTTTGAGTTTGTGACATATACAGTATGTTCGGTATCAATCCATTGTACTTCGTAGAAATATCTCTGGAAAAAATAGCTAATTAATTAAAGGCTCCTCAACATGAAGTTCACCTCCGCTGGGATAATATCAGTGACTGTTCTTGAAATTCCTCAGGTTTTGTATTGTGAACGGAAATATTAAAGGCATGCATGTGCATATTGTAGACATATAAAGCCTATATTCTTTCTCTATACACTGAAACTGCAAAGCATGGATCATTTGGTCACCACTTACCCATAGGTGCAGCTTAACAAATAAAAATCATCATCTGTATTCATGGAGCACTTCATTTTGTTCTTGAGATGTTTGACATTACCCGCCTTTCTTTTTTTCCCTCTTTACATTATGAATGTATTATTTATTGCTTTGAAGTCTATGGAAAACATGTTTCTGTTTATTATGACCATTTACTATTAAAAACCTCTCCCAAGGGGAAAGGAGAATTGCTTCAAGCCTTCATTTTGAAAGGATTTGAACAGTTTTGTTTACTGTGTTATTTCTGCCTGGGAACATCTTTAATCTATTAATATCTATAATATGTTAATTGCAATCCATTGTGGAATTAACATTTTATGAATGTTCTAGTGCAAGTTAAGATGTGACGGATGAGACATTTAGATCAATCTTCCACCAAACAATTAGTTATCTTTCAAGTTGGAAGCACTGCAAGGGGGAGGGGTTTCTGCACACTTCCATAGGAACCAGATCAAAAACATCACTCTATCAAAGCTGCCATTGGCCCCTGTGCTCATCACTCAGAACAGGTCCCTTCCCACTTCCTGTTCCAAAAAACGTGATGTCAGTGCAGGATCGTCCTCTTTTGCCATTTCGCTGGACCCGAGAACTTGAGCTTTCTGTGTCTGTGTGTTATATTAGACCTTAAAAAAAATGTATTTTGGCTGGCTGACTTCACCAACGTTTCGCTACATCTCTGTCTCTGTTGTGTGTCTTATTAGTTATAGCTAATTTCGATTCGCTGTCCGATTCGATGTCCGTCCACACACCGGAACTCCGGCTGCGCTTTCGGTTTCAGTTTTGGTTCACAAATAGAGCATTTAAAAATATGTAAACAGCAGGACTGTGGCTCCATTCTGGTAGAATAGAGCTCACTGACGCTGTATTCAGATGATGGCGCTCAAGTTGTTCTCGCTGCCTCGCTGTGTACATAGTTCCTTGGTCAACAGGTCTGTGGCCGCTCTGGCTGTGTGCCATAGAGCTAGAGACCTCTGTTGCTGTCCTCAGTGGTAAGCACTTGAGCGGGCTCTCGTATTCCGCTGTGTACATAGTTCATTTGTCAGCACAGTAGAGCTAATGTTGCCCTGCGTTAGCTGGTCTAATCAGCAGGCATCAACTGCTTCTGTGTTCCGCGGGTGGCGCATAAGTTGGTTCCTGCGCCCCGTGGTGTATATAGTTTGTTTGAATGACATTGTAGAGCTGGTGTGGCCTCGCTCCTAGCTGGGCTAGTGGAGCAAGCGGCCAATGCTCCATGTTATGCAGAGAGTGCATGAACGGTTTTCCTGCACGCCACAATGTTTATGGTTTGATTGTCATAGTAGATCCTGCATTAGCTGCGCTAATAAGTGACAACTGCTCCCGTGTCACGTGGTGGTGCATGATCTGCTTCCTGCACCCCGCGATGTGTATAGTTGTTATGACAGCACAGTGGAGCTGGCTGCTCTGTACCGTTCAGTGAACGTGATTTCTCCTGTGCTGCACAGAGGCAGCATGAATGTTCCTGCTGCCACATTGTGTATACTGTTATGTCCAGTTATGGCTACTCAGTTGAATGGCCAGCTGTGTGTTATTCAGTGGGTCTGTGGCCCCACTCCTGCAGGACCAGGGGTCCACTACCATGTTAATGCGTGGAGGGTGCACAAGTTGCTTGATTTCCTGCGCCATATATTGTGCAAGCAGATATACGGCCTCGCTCCTAGATGCACTAACAGAACAGACGACCTTGCTATTATAAGCGGAGGGCGTAAGAGTTTACCTTTTTAGCCCCGCTTTGCATATGCTGATTGCAGACAGTTCCTAGTAGAGTGTGACTGCAGTCCTCACTCCTGGACAACCCCAAGGAGCCTCTGTGGCTCCTGCCTGGAGTTGTGTTGCCGAGGCCCTCTAGTGGTCGCCTCGGGGCAGGCTCCCTTATCAGCTCGCTGCCTCCTCCCTTGCGATGGTTTTGTTATAAAATGTGATGTCTGCGCAGGTTCATCCTCTTTTGCCGGGAGCTAGGACTCCTGTGCGACCTTGCAACCCTTGGGCAGTGCTTCCTTTTTGGCAACCTATTGTTTTAGCTGAATATAATATAAATGCAGTATAATACTAATGATACTGACAACCAATAATAATAATATTTCTAAATATGAATTTTGATTGGTTTATTTTGCAAACCATTTCCATAGAATGCACGAAAGGCTAATAAGAAGACATGATTCAGGTTGCATTAAGGTCTAAACTCAAGACTCAAAATTCAAGATCAAAATTTAAGATAACAAGCAATTACTTGTATATAAATGTCACTTTAACATAACATATGTAATTTAGGATCACTGATGTTTTTTAACCAACTCGGGCAGATTCATTCTTACAGAGTTTCAGCCACTCACAACTGCTTTGCCACACATGGTTTGAGACCTGTCAAGCTGAGAGACATTTGTCACAAGATTAGAGATTACAGGAAGGCTTGCTGGGTCACCCAGGTTAATGCAGTAGTGAGGAAACACATTGCTTTTCTTACCTCAGAATGATAGGATTCTCAGAGGATATCTTTAAATCAGGCTTCAGTTCCACAGGGTGACAGTTCTTGATTTAGCTCTGCCACTGTATGTTTATGCAGAACTTGAATGATACATTTTGACAGACACTGGCTGACTATACCTTTGTTGATGGATTTGGCAGGTTTTGGTGTCTTTATCTTGATTTTTGTTTTTGGTAATCTGCAGGTTTTCATGGAATTCTGTCATCAGGTTTTACTTGTAGACTTGTACAAATTCTACAACAAACCATGAAAAAAGTATCATTTCATATTATTATATTAGCGTAAGCCAATCTAAGCCAATTTAACCACTGTTACACAACTGTAGTCACTAATTTTCAAAACATATTTTGCTTTTTGAAATGCAAAATTGGGAAGTTTTATATGTAATCACATGTGCATTTAAGAAACAATGTAGTTACAATTGTGTACTTACATATACTGTTAATCATTTTTACACATAAAGTACATTGTAATAATGCACAGTTACACTGTACTTATGAGTAACTGGGTCAATGACGTGACACATGTATTTTGGTGTCCCAAACATATTACAAATATAACATGTATTTATTTGTTATTAAAACTGAATAATATGTCTCAACACTCCTATTTGTATTCTACGGAAGCATATTGTTGCCACATGAAAAAAAAAAAAAAAACCTGGCAGCAACACGCTTGCATTTGTTTTTTTCTTTGGTAAACCTGTATTATTATTTTTTTTTTCATGTGGCAGCAATATGCTTCCGTAGTATTCACTGATAGGAGTATTTTTCATGAATATTTAAAATTTTAGGAGCTATTAATGTCTAATCATCCAAAATGTCATACCGGATAACTGTCTACACCTTCAATTCAAAAATGTTACAAAATCTAATAAAAAAAAACGATAATATAATAGTTTTGTTTTATGTATATTTAATGTGAGAGATGACATTGAATAGTTTAGTTGTAGGTCAAAGTAATACATTTATATAAATGGTTAAGTAATTGCCTGATTCATGTATACTTGTATTTTGTCGTACTGGAAAACGACTTTGTCATACCGAAAAACTATCACTTTCTGTTATCCAACAATGTGACTCATTATCTGGAGTGACTTCCTTATACTTTTATTGTTTTTAGGAGAATTTTTGAGTGTGTAGGCATCACATTTACATTGTCATGTTGTTTTAACAACACAATAACATATTTATAACATTATTTCTGTAGTTTAATGCATATTTGTGGATGTTCTTAAATAACAAATGAGATGTCAACATGGTCATTATTGTTTTGTTTTAATTTATGTTCATGTCATGAAGCCATTTGCATATTTTAAGAGAATATATAAATCCAAGTTCAAAAATAGCATAATTCCTCTATATTTAAAATGTTATGATATCAAAACGGTCATTATACTTTTTACTCTGTTGAAATGTTAATTAATTTAATTGAATTGATATCATAAATGAGTTACAACATTGTTGTTATGGTTTACTTTTTTTTATGACATATGTTTACATGTTTCCTGTATAACCTAAAAAAGAGTTAATGTGCTGAA
The DNA here is from genome assembly GCF_036373705.1 of Amia ocellicauda. Taxonomy (NCBI): domain Eukaryota; kingdom Metazoa; phylum Chordata; class Actinopteri; order Amiiformes; family Amiidae; genus Amia; species Amia ocellicauda. The sequence goes on from NC_089859.1 coordinate 11,683,987, forward strand.
AATGATTAAGTTAATGTTTTTAAATCTTAAGATGTGTTAATGCTATGGTTTTATCAGATAGCCTATGCCTTGAGTTGAATTGTATTGCATCAAAGTGATTACTCACTTCTGATTATTTACTGTTAATTAAAAAAAAAAGTGACTCTCACTCTCAGTTAAATACAGAATGATATTTTAAGTACATCTTTGTTGCTGAGACAACCTTTTGGATATCATCCCATATGAAATCTCACAGTATGTCAAAAAGTTTTTTGACTGGCCCAGAATCAAAAAGTGTGCGTGCGTATGTGCGTGTGCATGTGTGCATGTGTGTGTGTGTGTGTGTGTGTGTGTGTGTGTGTGTATTAATCTCTATGCCAGTCTTAGGTCTTTTGCAGACTGATGTAGGTTTTCCTCAAATATATACCTGTATTTAGCTCCATCCATTTTGCCTCCTACTCTGACAAGCTTCCCAGTCCCTGCTACTGCAATGTATCCCCATATCATGATGCTGTCACAACCATGCTTCACAGTAGGGATGGTGTTACTTGGGTGATGTGCTGTGTTGGGTTTGTGCTAGACATAACACTTAGCATTTTGGCTAAATAGTAAAATTTTTGTTTCATTGGACCACGGAATCTTTTCCCACATACTTAGGTGGGAGTTTATATGGGATTGTTTTCAGAAATGGCTTCCTTCTTGCCACTCTTGCATACAGGGACATGTATGACACATGGACAGTTTCTCCCATCTCAGCCATGGCATGCTGTACATTCTCTGACCATTGCTCTTCTTACCCAGCTACTCAGTTTGGGAGGACAGCCTGCTGGGTGGTGCCGTATATCTTTCACATCACTTGACTATGCTCCGGTTATTTAATGCCTTTGAAATCTTTATATACCCCTCCCCTCATCTGTGCCTTTCCACAACTTTATCCCAGAGTTGTTTTAAAAGCTCCTTGCTCTTTATGGTAGTATCTTTGCTTTGAAAGCACTACCAAATTCTGGGACCTTACAGAGATGGGTGTTTTTAAACTGAAATAATGTAAAGCTTTGCACACAGATGGACTCCATTCAACTTATTATGTGAACACTGAAGGCAATTATACATGAGCTTATTTAGGAGTGTAATGGTAAAGGGGCTGAATACTTCTCTAATGAAGACTTTTCAGGTTTTTATTTTTAACTGATTTGTTTTTCACCCCCACATTTTTCCCACATTGAAATGTTTGGAGTGGGTTGTGTAAATCAAAGAGGGGGAAAAAATATCCCATTTATATGCATGCAAATTTCAGGTTGTAACACAACAAAATGTAAAACAGGCAAAGGGAGTGTATATAGCATAGACAGAGATATTATGAAATACATCAAAAGAAGAGTGGAAATGGAATTTGTGCATTTGAAAGACACAGTGGAAACACTGTTTAAGGGAAATCTAGCCATTTGCCTGAAGAGAAAAGTATTTGATCACGGCATACTACCAATGCTCACTTATGGTTCTGAAACTGGGTCACTAAATGCAAAAATGTTACAGATGGCCACATAAAAGATGGGAAGATAAAATCATAAACTTTGCAGATGAAGACAACCAATTTGGCAAGGCCTTCATCCAGCCGTGGATTGATATAGGCTGATGATGGTGATGTATCGATATATATATAATATGAAACATGATATTAAATAGGTTCATTTATTGCAGGCTACTTCTGTTAAATAACTTAGTCATGATACAGTTACAAAGTGTGTACAGTACAATACAATTCTTCCTTTTATGTCCCAATTTGTCATCGTTGCTAGAGGTTTTGAAATGGCCACTTTTCTTTTTGCGACTAATAATTCAGTTTGGGGTGTGATAATGGCATGCAAATGTCTCTTTCATGCCTAAATGCTTAAATAAGCAGTCAAAGAGATTGTATTGGAGTGCAACAAAGCTTCTAGGTACCAGATCATTTTCTATCTGTCACATTGTGTGAAGCAGCCATCATGTGTTGCACTTTTAGGCCTCTTCAAGATAACTGTAAACTTTGCATTTTTAATGTTGCATTTACTTTCCCATTGACTGTTAGTGACTCAGAACCTTGAAATCTGAGGGTAATTTTTCTTGACTTGCAGTATCAAGCATGGATTTTTGTAAATGTTGTTTTATTAAACTGCTGACCTATGGTATGTATTTATACATTATATATTTGTTTAATTTGAAGTCCAGTTATATTTTTTTAAACAGTTACACATAACATTTTTATTTTTATTTTAGAGAGTGTTTCATACAGATACAAGTTACAGATGCAGTGAGGCATCCCAAAATATGCAACATTGCCAGCAACACATAGATACTTAAGAACTGGCAAAATGAAAGATGGAGTTAGTATAAGTATGGACTCAAAGTGTTGATGATCTCATTTTAAAATGTGGATTTGTAGCCTTTTTTATTCATTTTCTTTGCTATAGCTGTCTGACCTCAATTCCACAGTTAGGGCAGACTTGAATACTTCATCTTAAACTCAACTAGTCAGTGCAACACGTTAGGAGCTATGGATTAAATAATTCAATTACAGTGCAGGAAACTCCAAAGCTGACCATATCTGTAAAAACAATATCACAATCATTGAAAGGAACAGCCATTAAGGGGATGCACTCTTCAAAAATACTATAATATTATATCAGTGAGAGTTCGATTAAGCCTTGTCCTTAATATGTCATATGCAACTCATTCTGGCCATGTTCATTTCCAAAAAGTGGAACTGACATCCAATTCTAATTAAGATGTCAGTGGATTATGACTCAGTGCTATGTATTTGAGTACTCTGCCCATCTATAAATCAGATCTTTCATCTGTTTGATGATGCATCATGTTTAATGTGATTGGAAAAATACTACAGAAGATGTCACATTTGAACCTTTTTAATTCTTATTATTTCTAGTCCTTATTGAATTGAGTCAAGGGTGTGAGTGTTAGCCACATCATTATATGTTTTCAAGATTGATCCTAGAGAACATGGCAGGTCATTTAGATGAGAAATTGTATGAAAGAAACAAAAGAGTGAAATGGTCTCCTCATGAAATTGCCAGCCTGAGACAACATACTGTATGGAGTTGTAAATGTCTTTTAAAAGTTTCTTGGTCATGTAGCCTGCTTAACTTAATTGATTTAACCAAATACACACATGAAAGACGGATTATTAAGCAGTGTGACAATAAGAACATTTTACAACAAAGAATAGACATTTGAATATTAATGAAAGTTGAATCATCGGTGACTTGTTTATATGATGGACAGCCCATTCCTCATTCAGCATGGGATTAAATACAACATTATCATCCCATTGATTAAACACAGGTTTACATTCTATTCTATAATAGATTTAATCAGACAGATTCTGGTTTCTATGAGAAAGGATATATGCTTTTGTTTTGTGTGTTTGTGTGTGATTTTTTTTTATCAACTTGTATTCATATATGTATGCTTGCCAAAATGACTTTAGTTGAAAAGTTCAACTGTGTAATGCAACCTGCTGTACCATTTGATGCATTAAATGGAACCAAGAAACTCTCATAAAGAATTTAAAGAAGTGTTTAAATATTATTGCTGGAGTTAAACTGCCCCATCTGATTCAGTCTTAAAAGATGAGAAACTGAAAGCGCAAAGCCATTAGAGGGGAAGCACTCCAGCAAGAATGTCACAGGGAACATGAAAATACTTGGCTTTTCATTAAAATCATTTGAGTATGATTGGCCTGGATTAAATACAAATTTCAGCCTATCTCCATCAACAATATACAAACTCAATATGTGATGGTGGGTTGATTGGGTAGAAGCAGTAGGTCTCTGGCAGACTGAAAGCTGCAGCCAAGTGTTCGGGTTTTAATGTGCCATTGGCAGGTGGGTCAGGTTTTGATGTAATATGGGCAAATAACTCTGCAGTGAAGTGCCAAGGTTATTGAAGGGTAATATATATATACAGCTCTGGAAAAACATAAGAGACCACTACAAAATTATCAGTTTCTCTGGTTTTGCTATTTATAGGTATGTGTTTGGGTAAAATGAACATTTTAGTTTTATTCTATAAACTACTGACAACATTCCTACCAAATTCCAAATAAAAATATGAATGGAATGCCATACATGTAGAGATGCAGATTTAAGAAAAAATTATAGTATATATATATATATATATATATATATATATATATATATAGTAATGTACAAAAGTTTTAGGCAGGTATGAAAAAATGCTGTAAAGTAAGAATGCTTTCAAAAATAGACATGTTAATACATTATATGTATCAATGAACTAAATGCAAAGTGAGTGAACAGATGAAAAATCTACATCAAATCAATATTTGGTGTGACCACCCTTTGCCTTCAAAACAGCATCAATTCTTCTAGGTACACTTGCACACAGTCAGGGATTTTGTAGGCATATAGTCAGGTGTATGATTAAACAATTATACCAAACAGGTGCTAATGATCATCAATTCAATATGTAGGTTGAAACACAATCATTAACTGAAACAGAAACAGCTGTGTAGGAGGAATAAAACTGGGTCAGGAACAGCCAAACTCAGCTAACAAGGTGAGGTTGCTGAAGACAGTTTACTGTCAAAAGTCATACACCATGGCAAGACTGAGCACAGCAACAAGACACAAGGTAGTTATACTGCATTAGCAAGGTCTCTCCCAGGCAGAAATTTCAAGGCAGACAGGGGTTTTCGGATGTGCTGTCCAAGCTCTTCTGAAGCAGCACAAAGAAACGGGCAACGTTGAGGACCGTAGACTCAGTGGTCGGCCAAGGAAACTTACTGCAGCAGATGAAAGACATATCATGTTTACTTTCAGAAATCAGAAGATATCAGTGCCATCAGCTCAGAATTGAAAACAGTGGGACCCTGGTACACCCATCTACTGTCCGGAGAAGTCTGGTCAGAAGTGGCCTTCATAGAAGACTTGTGGCCAAAAAGCCATACCTCTGATGTGGCAACAAGGCCAAGCGACTCAACTATGCACGAAAACACAGGAAACTGTGTTGCAGAAAAATGGCATCAGGTGCTCTGGACTAATGAAATATCTGGCTGTATCAGAAGGCAGTTTGTTTGCTGAAGGGCCGGAGAGCGGTACACAAATGAATGTCTGCAGGCAACAGTGAAGCATGGTGGAGGTTCCTTTCAAGTTTGGGGCTTCATTTCTGTAAATGGTGTTGGGGATTTGGTCAGAATGAATGGTCTCCTCAATACTGAGACGTACTGGCAGATACTTATCCATCATGCAATACCATCAGGGAAGCATCTGATTGGCCCCAAATTTAATCGAGTCTGTCTGGGATTACAACTGAGGCAACTGAGGCTGCCTAAATCCACAGAAGAACTGTGGTTAGTTCTCCAAGATGTTTGGGTCAACCTACCTGCCGAGTTCTTCAAAACCTGTGTGCAAGTGTACCTAGAAGAATTGATGCTGTTTTGAAGACAAAGAGTCGTCACACCAAATATGGATTTGATTTAGATTTTTCTTCTGTTCACTCACTTTGCATTTAGTTCATTGATAAATATAATGTATTAACCTGTCTACTTTTGAAAGCATTCTTAATTTACAGCATTTTGTCACACCTGCATAAAACTTTTGCACAGTACTGTATATATAACTGTGTGTCGTATATATCTGATTGTATATGTATATGTGTGTGTGTCCACATTTGTAGAGCAAATTTTCTGATTTTTAGAAACACAAGTTTTGCATGGCTTCCTCTTGAAACAGCCACTATTCATGTGAAATCGGTGGGTGAAATCCATCTACCATTTCACACAGTCCATCAGCTGCAGAAATAAAGATGTTATCTGCCTGAGTATTATTTAATGATGTCTTAGTGTCAAAATCAGATAATGTAATTTCAGAATACTTTGTTTTTTAAGAGGGTCCTGTTTAACTTGCTAATTAATTCCAGTCATGGTGAAACATAAGCAGTCACAGATGCATGTCCCAGTCTGTTTTTACTTCTGGCTAGGAAAACATTGCATAATCTGACACAGTTATATTTTGATGTTTCTTCCTATTACCCAAGAAAAACTGATTCCTTTCCAATAAAATATTCCTATGAACTGCACTACTGAATTACAAAGCCCCCGCCCCATATTTTTAATTTTATTTCTATGAACCCATTTTAAACAGTGTGGTGTAATGAAACTAAGATGTCATTATAAAACCAATAATAAAGCATAATATCTTTATAGATTTTTCAATAAATTAATTCACACAAGATACCAAGAAATTGGAAATTATACTAATTCCTGGGATGTTTATCTACTCTGTAAATTACAAGAAATATTCTTATGTTGGAAGAGATTGTTTATATGTACAATTTGATCAGAAACCTTGTAAGACCTTTTGTATATATGTATCCACTTACATTGAGCTACAACTTGTCTTTTCCATGGCATGCCTGCAACTTTTATCATTTCATCTTCCGTATATATATATATATATATATATATATATATATATATATATATATGTTCTCATTCTGCCATTCTATACATCTTTCTAGAAGGTTAGTTTTATGCACAGGAAGTTTTTAGATACTTATATATATACTTTTGTACCCTATTTATATGTAACCTGATAAGCACTTACAGTGAGGGAAAAAAGTATTTGATCCCCTGCTGATTTTGTACGTTTGCCCACTGACAAAGAAATGATCAGTCTATAATTTTAATGGTAGGTGTATTTTAACAGTGAGAGACAGAATAACAACAAAAAAATCCAGAAAAACACATTTCAAAAAAATTATAAATTGATTTGCATGTTAATGAGGGAAATAAGTATTTGACCCCTTCGACTTAGTACTTGGTGGCAAAACCCTAGTTGGCAATCACAGAGGTCACACGTTTCTTGTAGTTGGCCACCAGGTTTGCACACATCTCAGGAGGGATTTTGTCCCACTCCTCTTTGAAGATCCTCTCCAAGTCATTAAGGTTTCGAGGCTGACGATTGGCAACTCGAACCTTCAGCTCCCTCCACAGATTTTCTATGGGATTAAGGTCTGGAGACTGGCTAGGCCACTCCAGGACCTTAATGTGCTTCTTCTTGAGCCACTCCTTTGTTGCCTTGGCTGTGTGTTTTGGGTCATTGTCATGCTGGAATACCCATCCACGACCCATTTTCAATGCCCTGGCTGAGGGAAGGAGGTTCTCACCCAAGATTTGGTGGTACATGGCCCCGTCCATCGTCCCTTTGATGCGGTGCAGTTGTCCTGTCCCCTTAGCAGAAAAACACCCCCAAAGCATAATGTTTCCACCTCCATGTTTGACAGTGGGGATGGTGTTCTTGGGGTCATTCCTCCTCCTCCAAACACGGCGAGTTGAGTTGATGCCAAAGAGCTTGATTTTGGTCTCATCTGACCACAACACTTTCACCCAGTTCTCCGCTGAATCATTCAGATGTTCATTGGCAAACTTCAGACGGGCCTGTACATGTGCTTTCTTGAGCAGAGGGACCTTGCGGGCGCTGCAGGATTTCAGTCCTTCACGGGGGAATTGTGTTACTAATTGTTTTCTTGGTGACTATGGTCCCAGCTGCCTTGAGATCATTAACAAGATCCTCCTGTGTAGTTCTGGGCTGATTCCTCACCGTTCTCATGATCATTGAAACTCCACGAGGTGAGATCTTGCATGGAGCCCCAGAGCGAGGGAGACTGACAGTTATTTTG